>NW_918883.1:0-6175 GCF_000209065.1 Trypanosoma cruzi
TCTTCCTCTTTGGAATTGACATGTCCTCTCGGTATCTCGTCCTCCGCATCACTCACTGGGTATCCCGCAGTGGGGAAATCAAATTTAACTGGGAAATGCACGGACAAACAATTGCGCAATTGCAATTGACTCGGAAGGTCTCCTGAATTGTCTGCAGAAAAGCAGGTCTGAGAATCTCCGCGGATCGATAAAGAGGAGGACAAGAGCGACGGTTGAAAAGAAAGACCCGTTTCATGGATCCTATTCCTTGAGACATGCATACCAACAGTACGGTCCCATTGTGCCGCATTGTGCAATATACATGGGGAGTTTGAAGGAGGAGATGTCTGCTCCCCCACCTGGCCGCGCCGGTCATAAAAAACACGTGTACATAGCAGTTTATTTGGAAGCGTTTCAAAAGATGTCTGGCCATCTGTAAGGTTGCGTGTGGACGCATCACATGCCACATCCTCGGCTTCACGAGACAAACGATGCGGCGTCTCATTCTGCATAGTCCCTAAACTCGTCCCGTCGTCAGAAAATCCACAAAAGTCCAAAAAATGATTCCCTGAACTAACGTCGCCTGTCTCCACTGCCGTAGACGCATTTCTTCGCATAGCCGAGTCCATTTCCACTAAAACAGGAGAAAGGCCTGTGATATCATTTTCTTCGCGCACCTCATTGGGAAATGTATTCGCGCCCCCACCACCTTTTCCTGATTTATGCAACAACGGAGACCAACACCTTTCTGTTCGCACCGCACTGGCGATAGGAACAGTTTGTTCAAGCAGAATGGCAAATGCATCCGCACGTTGCAGCATCCCATCTGTTATAGAAATCAAACCACCATCCATCTCCTCTTCTTCCTCCTCTTCCTCCATGCGAAGCTGCACCAGGAGCTGTCTCTCATCCGCATACTCCAGATACGGTGAACACGGGTTTCTATTGGGTGGGAGGTAATCTGCATGAGTTATGTGCGGCAGCACACCACAGACTTCCCGCGATTCCATACTTAAATTATGTGACGACACACCGCGCCGGTGCGCTGACGGCGTGAAGGTTTGCGGTGAGGGTCGTTTGGCAGATTTCCGTGGAGTTGCAAGAACGGGCGTCCACGGCGGCGTCAGCATCAACGAAGAACGAATGATGTTCTCAGGCGGAGTATGCACGGAGGAAGGGGAATTGGAAGCACGATCGGCCTCGGCGTCATCTTGGCCCTCGCGGTTCTCCTCAATAAGTGAAGATGCCTCGCGCAGCGGCGTCATCGGTTCCTGGAACACTTGCGTCATCTCCTCAGTGACATCCACACGGCAGCAGCTACCGTTACGATGAAATAATTTTTCTGCTGACGAGCAGTTCTCATGGCGATTTATCGTCTCCTGTAGATGACGGCTTCTGCTACCATTCAACTCGGCGGACTGAGCAGCACTAAAAAACTCATTCTCCAATCGTGCGGAAACATCGACGACATCAAAATCCGCAGCCAAAAACGTCGGCAGCAATGACTGCGGCTCCGTCCTGCCAATTCCCTCTGACTCGGGACTTCCGCTCTGCAGGGATTGAGGCGACTCGGGGCAATGTGGTGACATCGTTTTTTGGTCCACCGGTGTCATTGGAGAAAGTACCAGTGGGTGGATTTGCCTGGCAGTCGTGCGAGGGTATAAACACTGCGACGGTGAGACGGCCCTATCCGCCAGACTTGTTGCAGAAGAATATGGTGTGCGCATCGACGTGTCAACTCGCCCACGCACCCCCAATTGTCCAGTCGCTTTTATTTTGTTTTTGTTTTTTTTGTTTTTGTTTTCTATATCCGTCTCTATAAACACGTAACTCTACGCTTGAATTGGGGCTCCCTGCTTCCTCCGTCTGTGATTAAACGTCGCCGTTACTCATCCTTGCAGAACAGGCCAAAACGTGTTTATGAAGAGTGCGGCGCACAGAAAAAAAAAAAAAAGAGAGAGAGAAAGCAAGTACTACAGATAAAGTCACACCGCAACATGCAGACGAAAATACAAAGAAAAAGGAAGGAAAAAAAAAAAAGGGGAGGGGGGCAACTCCGTCCAAATGGAATCCACACAATGACTGAAAAAAAGGCCATGCAGGTAAAAAAAACCCACAAGAAAAAGGAACCGGTCTATGCAAGAGCCTCAAAGTAGTGTAATGCGGCCTGGAACCATTTCACAAAACTCGCACTCGCGCCCTTTTGAGAAAGACACAAGGATCCAAACACCAAAAGGCCAAGGGAGGCAAAGTCAACCACAACTAAATTAGAGGCACGAATAAGCGGAAAAATAACCTCTAAAACAAAACCGTGCAGCATAATCTTCTTAGCGATAGATGTGGCATCATCTTCGGGTTTTGTAGCAGGTCGTTTGGAATCAATCGTACCTTTAAGAATGCGCTGCTCACCCCTCGCCATTGTAAGAAAACTAGAAGCCGCAACTCCATTAGCCGCCTTTGTCTCAAGTTCCTGCCGCTCCGCCTCAAGTAAATGCTGCAACGCCGGAAGATCTGCGGTGTGAATGATGCCGCGTGTGTCCACATCCATCAAATCAAAGGCCTTGCGGAGGATGGAAGTACGCGACAGCGTCACTTTTTTCTGGCGGGCACCTTTTGTCTCCCTCTTTTGTGCCGCAGAAGAGTGTTGTAACTCCGCGTGGAGCTTCGCAAAGGCTGCCTTCTGAAGCTCAGCCGCCTTGTAGAACTCATCCCTCTGCTGCGGAGTCAGGCGGGCGCCGGACACAAAAAAAAGTGCATCCGGTGACCAAGGAGGCCACACCACACCAAGCGTCTGGGCGAGTTTCGCAACGCCATCAGACGAAGACGCGTCTTGAGAAAGAGAAAGGCATCTGCCGCCTGCCGACCTCCGCGACGGTGCGTGCGGGGGCCTCTGCGGGGCTGCGGTGAGCTGTCCTGCCTCAGCCGTCTTTGGTGGCCTGGCAACGGGAGGACGATGGTCCTGCGTCCGTCCAGAGAGCGGTGATCTGCACGTCGAAATGCCGTGTGACGTCGCTGAACGTGCCCGTGTTGGGACTTTAAAAGCCAATTTTATTGTCGAGGGCACGGTGTTAGATTTGCCTCGGCAAAAGGCAGCGTTCTGTGCGGCAAAAACTCTTTGCTTGTAAAGATTTGCAAATCCACCCGGTGCAGCTTGTGTCGGCTTTCTCTCCTTTACGCCCGTGTCAATGAACTGAAGAAATGAGTCCGGTTGACGTGCCTTCGCAATGCGCTCAATCAAACGCAAAATCTCTTCCCTCTGAAAGTCATTGAAGAGACGCCAATGTTCCGTGCAGAGTTTAGCCTGAAAAATCCACTCGTCCAGCGTATCTGAATTAGAAGGCTGCATGACCTCCGATTGCGGTCGGGGGTACGGCGACGGTACTTCAATGGAAATGCGAGGCGGCGAACCCTCCGTCGACTTTTTGGCCGCAGCAGTTGACGCATGTTTTATACCAATCGGATCCGTGAAGCCGGTGCTTGGCGAACGTCGCGTTGGAAATAAAATATTGCCCAATTCATTCGGTGTAGCCTTTGATGTGCATTGGTCATCTTTGAAAGACATAGAAACGGCAGTTGGGGGCATACGATTTGATTCAAGCTGCGCCTCAGTGGCCTCCAGTGGTTTTGGTGTCGGTATCGCAGGGGCATCCAAAGGCCCAGTTTCTGCAGGCGACAATGTAGCTGGAGGAATGTTTTCCGTCAACTTTTTCCCATTAGAGCGCTTCGTGGCCGGTGGGTTTGAGACTCTCCCGCTACGCAATAAAACTGTGGGTGGGTGCCTAAGCCTGTTTGATAAAACTGTCTTCTTCAAACGCTTCTTCTCAACTGGCAATTCGAATCCTCGCCCTTTTTCCGCGTCGGTGCGTGTCTGCACCGATTTTCCCAAAGAACCCTCCGCCGCTCCTTCCGTCTCATTCAAAACGGTAAATTCAATGCCATCCGTGCTGGCGTCATGCTGCGGATTGCCGCTGGCCCTGGAATTGGCGCCATCCGTCCGCGTGTCATCCACGACGTGAAAGAAGATACTGTCGTTTGGCGACGCCTCGGAATGCACCGTGGT
The DNA here is from genome assembly GCF_000209065.1 of Trypanosoma cruzi. Classification (NCBI taxonomy): domain Eukaryota; phylum Euglenozoa; class Kinetoplastea; order Trypanosomatida; family Trypanosomatidae; genus Trypanosoma; species Trypanosoma cruzi. The sequence continues at coordinate 4,040 of NW_918883.1, forward strand.
CTTTGGCCGTGCGTGGCTATTGGAGGTCTCCAAAGCAAACTGAATGGATTCATCCTCTGAATCCGTCCTCTGACTTCCCGAGCGGCGTAGATGAGTTGATCGCAATTCTAGATGACCTCCGCCACGTTTGGGGGGCGGCTGGAGACCGTTCGCCCGCCTCACAGAGGTCCTACTCGCGATGGAGGCGTTATGCTCAGCACCATCAAAGGAGAAGTGGATGCTCTGGCTGTGTTCGGAGACCGCATCGTCGTGCGACCGTTCGCCAGCGGAAAAAGACTTCTTTGTGTGTTTTGCCTCTGGACGCGGCTGAGTGATCGTACGGGAGCCCCGTTGGTTGGTGTGGTGAAGCGGCGGTTTGTCCAGCGCCGGAGACGCCGACGGCATTTGGGAGGATTGGATTAAAGCGTCCTGCATATTTTCACTCTGCAGGGAGTTGTTTGCCGTTTGCTCACGGAATACGATGGACTCCGAGTCACTCATGAACGCCCCCTTTTTTGATGTTGTTCTTCTAATTACTTCCTGTGGTCTTTTTTTTTTATATTACTATTTATTTGTTTCTTTCTCTCTCCCTCTCCCCCCTCCCGTCAAGGTGCCTTCAAAAAGAGGGAACACCGCTGCAAAGGGCAATCCGCACAAAATGCCCTTCTGAGGCAACAAAAATTGAATAAAAACAGCAGGAAATAAATTGCATGGATATCATCCTCACATTTGACCCCATCCTCTACCCTTCTTTCCCTCTCTGTGTGTGTGTGTGTGTGCTAAGGCACCCCTTTCCACATGCAAAAACAATGCGGCCTTCAACTACAGCGTCCACAATTCACTCTGCCTTCATACATTTACTTACGCCCCCCAATGCAAAACACACACACACACTCGAATGCACATAAAAAGAATACGTGCAGGTCTGATAGATGCACTTCCAAATATACATGTACAAAAAACTCAGCGATGAGCGCATACGGCTCATACCATGCAAGAGAGTACGTAAGATGGATAAAATAAATAAATAAATAAGGGAAAAAAAAGAAAAATAAAAATAAACAACGCAAAGTAAAAATAACCTTCCAAACACACATATCCGATTCACTCCATCTTCACTGTAGACCGATGCATGGTAAGTCAATATGTGTGTATATATAAAAACCACGGATATATACAAACACACCAACATGTATCTTTTTTTTTTTTTTTTCATCATTTGCTTCATGTTAACTCTCCTTCTTTCATTATTTTTCCTCAATAATGAAAGTTGTGATCTTTTGGGTTCATCATGGAAACCATCTGTAAAGGCACCACGCCAGTGTAAGGGGCTTTAAACTGTGAGTGCAGTTGCTCCTGCTGCATCACTGGCGGCTGTGGTGGGTAGTACATTGGTTGTTGCGGGTAATACCCAACTGGGGCCGGTGGCGGTGAAAAATACATAGGCTGGTGTGGAAAAGGGCCAGCTGCTTGTGGAAATGACTGCGGTTGCATTAAAACTGCGGCTGGAACAACAGCAGGGCCAATGTTCGGATTAATCGGCGTATTGTTCACGTTACTCGAAATAGTCACAGGGGCGGCGGCCAACGGGGGTTTCTTCCCCGCACCGAGTGCCGGGTCATTGTTAATGTCCGTGGTGACCTTCCACACATCACTGGGCGATGGGTTAATACCAAAGTCACACGCGAGGACACGTAAGTGCAGCTCCGAATTTGTTTTGGAGTGTCCCAGCAGGTACCACTCGTCGTTCACCACGCCTCGTGTCATGTGACCCAGCGACAGACTATATGTCCCCATGAGATCGTCGGAAATGATGTTTTTATTCCACAATTCAACGCACAACTGTGCTGTCGACTCATCGGCAACCTGAAATCGAAATGTCTCGTTCCACACGGGATTCAGCGAGTTATTGATGACCTTCGTCTTGTATTCATGGTCACCCATACGTACTCGGCAGTAGGGGTCCGGCAAGCCAAAGACTTGGCTGTCATGCAAGTTACGGGCTGCACAAATACACACCTGCAGCTTCCCCATCTCGCTCTTTGTTTATATGTTTATTTGAGTATGTATATGCGTATACAAATAAATAGGATGCACTATGCCTTGCTGACACGTGTTGCTCTCTTCCCTGCGATGTGCTCAACCAAACACACCAGG
>NW_918884.1:0-6180 GCF_000209065.1 Trypanosoma cruzi
TAGATATGTCTTGACATACGGGCATCTGCTCATGTAGAGGTCATCACCGCCAACCCGGGGATCAGCAAAGTACCGATACTCCTCTGGGAGGGCTTCCTCGTGCCTCTTCAGCTTACAGCGCCCCAGAGACAGACGGTCGTACGTGCAGAGCTTATATCCGGCACGCGAGAACTGGTTGCAGAACAGATCAGGGTATTCGCTGATGCCGTCGGTCAAGCACTTCTTTTCCAGCAGCCCACAGCCAGAGTTGTTGCCCCACCACAACATCTCAGCCGCGCTGTAGTTTGCCAAATAAAAACCCATGTCCTCAAATGCTGCAAGCGTCAGTGCCGAGTACAGCCCAACCCTCAGATCACTAGTCATCAGCTCGTCCCTCATGCTGCGTTTCTTCCAATGCGAAAGTGCAGTTGCAGGACCACCCTCGTCCTCCAGCTCAATGCCCTCAAGCGTGGGGCAGTTGTGGTACTGACGCGCCATTGCCTTCGTCTTCGGTGTTGAAATCACCGACACCTTGGAACTCCCGCGCACGTTCAAGACCTCGGAAATCATATGTAACATCACAAAAAAATCAACAGAAAACCCAAGAGCATGCCCCAACTCGTGGGCTGCTATACGCACGTATCCATTTGTCGCCGCTACTCGCCTCGGGTCAAAGTTCACGGCAGCAACAACTGGACGGCCATCATCCAGCATGAAGCACAGAGCCGCCCATGCGGCTGGACCAGAAGTCGGAAAAATATTGGCGTAGAGAATCATGTCGGTGCCAGCCACACCCACCGTGCGGTGTCTGCGAGGGATGGTGAATTTATCGCACATCCCCAGACCGGTTTGTGGAATAACGATGGGACCCGTCACGGGCCTCACGGAGAGACGCTCCGCGTGCAGTTGAATGGCGGCGGGGAGAATTTGCCTCAAAATAATGCTCCTCCTCTCCTCCGTCAACACGTCGTCCGCCTCGCATGTTATTGCGCGGCCATTGTGGTCAATGCGCAGATCCCCCGCCGCAGTGCAGTGCCTCAACGGATTGTGCATGTCCTCCGCGGACACCTTGATGCGGATCGGAGCCCAGCCATCGTCCCCATCCTCGCTGGCGGCAGTGTACGCCTGCACGGCGCCCTGTCCCCGGCGCGGCACCTCACGCACCACCGCAGTCGGCAGCCGGCCGTATTTCTTCATCATCGCGTCAAACCCACAGCGGTGCTTCACGGCGCGATCGGCGGCAACGCAAACACCGGCGCAACACACCACCATGATGAGCCACGGCAGCAGCAGCAGCGGCGGCGCGGTGTGGCGTGGCTGGCACATGGCTTGGGGACAATGTGTCTGTTCCTGAGGTGTGGGCAGCAGCAGTGGTATTAGTCGTGGTAGTGGTAGCACAGGCCTTGTCTGCAGAAAAAGAAGCAGAAGGAGGAGGATAACAAAGGGACAAAGAGACGCTGCAGCCACAAGAGAGAGAGGGGCAGCACCACATATTACCGCAGCGCACACACAAACAACAAAAACAGACGGAGCCTCCAAATTAAGCCGAAGCACAAAAAAATGTTCGCCGGGCTGCTGGCCGGATCCTGAACTGATACGCACAAATAAAATAGGACGGGAAATAAGAGGGCCATAGAGAGGCAGCGGCCCCGCCACATCCTCAATGTTTGTCCCAACCACATCTATATGTTCGGATAGCCACCCTCGTGCCACGGTGCGGTGTATTCGGGTTGGAGATATTTATTACTTACGAAATGGAAGAATTTGGGCTCCTCCAGCCACAAGACCCCGCCGCAAGGTCCAAATCAAAGAGGGTGGATGGCAAAAATAAAAATAAAAATAAAGTTCGTCGTGCCGTTATCGGTTCCTTGGTTCCTTCAAATGCGTTCTCCCAAAGAACCATAAGATAGGAAAAGGATCACAGAGAAATATTTTCGTCGGTTTACAAGGAAATATATTAAATTGGGCAGCCAGCCCTCTCGATAACATTCTTCTCACAGGCCCTGAAAAATACCAGCACCCCATCTACGCATTGACACGCACACGGAGTGAAGAGAGGGCACAGGAGAGAAAAGTATAAAAAACAGTCCTCGACTCGATTTCCTCCAGCACAAGATAAGAAATATACATGTAAACACCTCGCACCCTCGCCATGTTGTTGCCATTGCCGCGACGGATGCATTCCGTGGCCCACGGCGAGTCCGGCGTGACTCCCCACTCCCACGATCATTCATGACTGACGAAAAGAAGGTGCTGAGTGTTTCTTTCGCTCGCCTCCCGCGTGGGGCGGGGAGGATCGCGTCGGGCGGGCCTCCACAACTCACCCTGCGCGCGACCTCTACATCAACAAGCTGAGCAAAGAGGACATGGCTGGGCCGTTTTGGCGCCCACTCGTAGGGCCGGCCATTCCCCCGCAGCAAAAATGAATAATAGTAAAACCCAGGAGAGGCCCGCCTGCGTGGAACGCCGCAGCGAAGGCTCTCGTCCCCGCCCTCAGCACAGCAGTCACGGACACCCCGCACCCATTGGGTAACAGCGACTTCCCATCGCCTGCCCGCATCAGAAGACGCACGTGGGCGCATGCGGTGCTGGGACTCGTCTCCTCCCTCCAGACCACCTCGCCACCACGCGGTTGCGCAGAAATTCATTCCGCCAGCACACAAATGTCCGTTAAGCCACGCATCGCAGGCACAAGAAAACTAATATACTCATCGTCCGTTTTTCAGAAGCGAAGAGAGGAGTAGCGCAACAGTTGCACGATGCTATTATTATCGCTGTGCTGCGTCTCGCGAGTGCGGGGTCGACGGGCCATGTGCACATCACGACCCTGCCAAACGCTGCTCGCGCATTTTCTTTTTTCGTTTAGCTCGTGTTTTCTCGTTTCCTCAAATAAGTATGATGCCCCGCACGCCGGCCGCCATCGCAGTGCACGTCCGCCCCGCCACGTGGAGATGTGGAAGAGAGCCCCGTCGCCCGGAGACGGAGCTGCAGCGGAGAGCGCGAAGCACAACCCTGTTACGCTGCTGCTCGATTGGGGTGTGTCCGCAGTGCCGCCCGCCCCACAATCCACGCTGCCCAATAAATTTATTGGCGGCAAAATCCCGGAATCAGAGTCGCCGCGGCCGCTTCCTCGGAGTCTCGCCCTCGTCTTCTTCCGCATCCTCCGCGGATGTCGGGTCGTCCGCTAGAGGCGGGTCAACGACCGGTATTGGGTGGCTGCTGATGTTCGGGAAGGCGGTGCACACATCGGCGTATTGGGGGCACACAATGCTCCCGCGCCAGGGACCCGATGGCGGCGTGACGGTCTCACCCTCCTGGCACTCGTGCCACGCATCGTCACGAAGGAACCGCACGCTCAGTGTGCCGTCGCTGCATCGAGTGTCCACGCACACATCGCCAATATATTTGTCGTCGAATTGAAGCTCCTGCCCCTTCACACACCGCGAGTTCGGGCCAACGATACTGCCAAGCATTACTGAAGGATCGCCGTTGGTGCACCCAGCATTAGAATATTTCTTGACATACGGGCATCTGCTCATGTAGAGGTCATCACCGCCAACCCGGGGATCAGCAAAGTACCGATACTCCTCTGGGAGGGCTTCCTCGTGCCTCTTCAGCTTACAGCGCCCCAGAGACAGACGGTTGTACGTGCAGAGCTTATATCCGGCACGCGAGAACTGGTTGCAGAACAGATCAGGGTATTCGCTGATGCCGTCGGTCAAGCACTTCTTTTCCAGCAGCCCACAGCCAGAGTTGTTGCCCCACCACAACATCTCCGCCGCGCTGTAGTTTGCCAAATAAAAACCCATGTCCTCAAATGCTGCAAGCGTCAGTGCCGAGTACAGCCCAACCCCCACATCACTAGTCATCAGCTCGTCCCTCATGCTGCGTTTCTTCCAATGCGAAAGTGCAGTTGCAGGACCACCCTCGTCCTCCAGCTCAATGCCCTCAAGCGTGGGGCAGTTGTGGTACTGACGCGCCATTGCCTTCGCCTTCGGTGTTGAAATCACCGACACCTTGGAACTCCCGCGCACGTTCAGGACCTCGGAAATCATATGTAACATCACAAAAAAATCAACAGAAAACCCAAGAGCATGCCCCAACTCGTGGGCTGCTATACGCACGTATCCATTTGTCGCCGCTACTCGCCTCGGGTCAAAGTTCACGGCAGCAACAACTGGACGGCCATCATCCAGCATGAAGCACAGAGCCGCCCATGCGGCTGGACCAGAAGTCGGAAAAATATTGGCGTAGAGAATCATGTCGGTGCCAGCCACACCCACCGTGCGGTGTCTGCGAGGGATGGTGAATTTATCGCACATCCCCAGACCGGTTTGTGGAATAACGATGGGACCCGTCACGGGCCTCACGGAGAGACGCTCCGCGTGCAGTTGAATGGCGGCGGGGAGAATTTGCCTCAAAATAATGCTCCTCCTCTCCTCCGTCAACACGTCGTCCGCCTCGCATGTTATTGCGCGGCCATTGTGGTCAATGCGCAGATCCCCCGCCGCAGTGCAGTGCCTCAACGGATTGTGCATGTCCTCCGCGGACACCTTGATGCGGATCGGAGCCCAGCCATCGTCCCCATCCTCGCTGGCGGCAGTGTACGCCTGCACGGCGCCCTGTCCCCGGCGCGGCACCTCACGCACCACCGCAGTCGGCAGCCGGCCGTATTTCTTCATCATCGCGTCAAACCCACAGCGGTGCTTCACGGCGCGATCGGCGGCAACGCAAACACCGGCGCAACACACCACCATGATGAGCCACGGCAGCAGCAGCAGCGGCGGCGCGGTGTGGCGTGGCTGGCACATGGCTTGGGGACAATGTGTCTGTTCCTGAGGTGTGGGCAGCAGCAGTGGTATTAGTCGTGGTAGTGGTAGCACAGGCCTTGTCTGCAGAAAAAGAAGCAGAAGGAGGAGGATAACAAAGGGACAAAGAGACGCTGCAGCCACAAGAGAGAGAGGGGCAGCACCACATATTACCGCAGCGCACACACAAACAACAAAAACAGACTGAGCCTCCAAATTAAGCCGAAGCACAGAAAAATGTTCGCCGGGCTGCTGGTAGGACCCTTAACTGATCCGTAAAAATAAAATAGGACGGGAAATAAGAGGCTCATGAAAAGGCAGCGGCCCCGCCACATCCTCAATGTTTTTCCCAAATATATTTTTATATTCTGAGAGGCACTCTCGTGCCACGGTGCGGTGTATTCGGGTTGGAGATATTTATTACTTACGAAATGGAAGAATTTGGGCTCCTCCAGCCACAAGACCCCACCGCAAGGTCCAAATCAAAGAGGGTGGATGGCAAAAATAAAAATAAAAATGAAATTCGTCTTGCCGTTATCGGTTCCTCAACTCCTTCCATCGGGGCCTTCCAAAGGACCATTAGGTAGGAAAAGGATCACACGGAAATAATTTCGTCGTTTTACCAGAAAATAAATTGGGCAGGCAGCCCTCTCGATAACATTCTTACAGGCACTCAAAAACACCAGCACCCCATCTACGCAGTGGCAGAAACACGGAGTGAGAAAAGGGCACAGGAGAGAAAAGCAAAGAAAGGTCTGTGACCTAATTTCCTCCAGCACAAGATAAGAAATATACATGTAAACACCTCGCACCCTCGTCATGCTGTCGCCATGGCTGCGACGGATGCATTCCGTGGCCCACGGCGAGTCCGGCGTGTCTCCCCACTCCCACGATCATTCATGACTGACGAAAAGAAGGTGCTGAGTGTTTCTTTCGCTCGCCTCCCGCGTGGGGCGGGGAGGATCGCGTCGGGCGGGCCTCCACAACTCACCCTGCGCGCGACCTCTACACCAACAAGCTGAGCAAAGAGGACATGGCTGGGCCGTTTTGGCGCCCACTCGTAGGGCCGGCCATTCCCCCGCGGCAAGAAATGAATAATAATAAAATACAGGAGAGCCCCAGCCCCCGGAGAGGGAGCTGCAGCGGAGGGCGCGAAGCACAACCCTGTTACGCTGCTGCTCGATTGAGGTGTATCCGCAGTGCCTCTCGCCCCACAATCCACGCTGCCCGATAATTTAATTGGCGGCGGAACCCCGGAATCAGAGTCGCCGCTGCCGCTTCCTGGGAGTCTCGCCCTCGTCTTCTTCCGCATCCTCCGCGGATGTCGGGTCGTCCGCTAGAGGCGGGCCAACGACCGGTATTGGGTGGCTGCTGATGTTCGGGAAGGCGGGCA
>NW_918888.1:0-6189 GCF_000209065.1 Trypanosoma cruzi
CACATATTTTCATTTCCACCGCAATCAACGGTGAGGAGCCAGGTGCCACAGCAACGAAAAGGAAAAACAAGCATCTATTGCAACACTTTACCAGCGAAAAGCAGGAACAACACAAACCGAATTATTGGCTGCACCAACACATGAAACATTCACAAGAGGAAAGAAAAATAATAATTGTGCACCCTGCAGAAATCCCAACACACGATCCAGGCATGAAGGTTTGCTCTCTGAAAAAATGAAAAAAAGCATGAAAACATCTGCCAACATCCAAACAGAAACAAAAATAAATGTTTGCTTGCATTATTGCATCCCTTGCGTTTATTTTTGCGCGTGCGGCCGCTGCGGTGGTGGCCGGCCTGCATGAAGTGGTCTGCGATGAATATGAACAAAGGCCGAAGTCAACTGAAATGTTTTTGTGATGAATATTGGCTGCACTTCCCGTGGACCAACAATCCACGTGGTGTGTGGGGATCTCTTATTGTATTGTTACTTTGCTTTTGTGTTGCTGTGTGCGCTGCACCTTCTTGTGTGTGTGCGTACCCTCCGTGAGGGGCGTCGACACGACGGACCGCTCTCGCCGCATGTACATGCGGTGGGGCATTGTGTGCCGCTCCTGTTTGCTTCTCCCCCTTCCATCTGTGTGTTGGTGTTGCGGCAGGGCTGTGTGTGTGTGTGTAAAGGTATGAGTAATTTGCGTGTGTGCTATCTGCCTCTTTATTCCATTGCCTTCTTTGAATCCTTGTGCCGTGCAGCTGCTCTGCAAGTATAGGCGCTGCCAAACACACAAACACATGCACACAAACACGCCATTATGCATACTCTGTAGAGTGTCGTGATTGCAGAGAACGGATGCACGCAGAAGATTGTGGCTGCGACGTCCCTTGCGAGGAGGGAGGACGGGATCCTGCGATTTATTTTTTGACACGTTGCAGGCGTGCAGTCGATTGGGTGGTGTGGCTTAGGGTGTCTGGGACAAGTGTGGATTGCTTCTTGTCCAGCAGCTGCACGTGCCAATGTGTATCTCCCATGCTGTGTATACTTTGGTCAGGGATTCTTCGCTTGTGTGGAGTGATGTGCGTTGGAGGGTGCGCTGGAAGGGTGAGCAGTAAAATAACTGGTGACAGCGCGTGGGCTTTGCAAAGGACGGTCTTGTTCCCTTTTGCATTCCGCTGGTTGTTTTGTGTGTGGGCGTCGCCTGGTGTGTGTTGACGCGTGACGAATAACTATGTACCCGCTGTGGCTCCTGCTGCTGGTGGTGGCAGTCGCTGTGTGTTCCCGGTGCACTGTTCTTCCTTCTCGTTCCGTGTGTCTGTGTGCGTGAGTTGTTGTTTTTTGTAGTGACTGCGGCGGGGATGATGGTGCCACTCACTGTGGGCGGGTAGCGGTGTTTATTCTTTCATCCCTTTTTTGGTTTGTTTTCCGTATTTTTTTTTTCTCTTTTACGAAAGAAAGCAAACAAGCGCTAATCGCTACTGTGAAATTCGAAGGCACTGAAAGGACCAACAACAAGCTCACACACCGCCCACACACACATATTTGTATGCTCTCACGTGTTGCTGCAGTGAAGGCACCCCGCACACACAACCGTCGCCGCGTGACCAGATCCAGCGGAAGGAGGAGGGAAGGAAGAGAGAGTGAGCTGCAGAGGCCCAACATGTCCCGGCGTATGTTTACTTCTGCAGCACTGCTACTTCTTGTTGTGATAATGTGCTGCGGCACTGGTGGTGCTGCCCCCGCAGGTAAGGGGTCAAAGTCAGATTCGGGATCTTCACTGGATAAACACATTGTTTGGAGAGATAAGAAAGAAGACGAAACAGTGGATTCGCTCTATGCTCCCAGTTTTGTTGAGGTGAATGGTGGCGTGTTTGCCTTTGCCGAGGCGCTGTTGAAGGATGGAAACTATTTCTTTACTGGGATTGCCTCGGAGCTCCTTGAGTTGAGTGGTGAAAACCAAAAAAAAATGGGTGGAAGTAATTTGAAGACAAAGACACTGGAGAAATGTCCTTCCGAAGGAGGCAAACGCCCCTCTCAGTCAACGAATCGCGTTGGTTCCCAAAGTTTCCACAGAGTAGATGTGAGCCGGCCAACAACAGTCGTGAAGGGGAATGGCATTTACATGCTTGCTGGAAAATACATCAGGGAAAATGTTGCTGTTTGTCAGGGTAGGGCTGACGCTGCCTCATGGGGTCTTTTGCTGGTAAAGGGGAATGTCAGTGATGAACAGGACAAAGAAATTGTTTGGGAAGTTATTGACGATCTCCCGTGCACTTCGATTGTAAAACTTCACGAATCCTGGCCATTGCTCACTGGAGGCGGTGGATCGGGTATTACGATGGATGACGATACGCTTGTGCTCCCGTTGGAAGCCGTGAAGGAGCACGGCACTGAAAGTGAAGCAAAGGAAGGAAAGAATAACAACGTTTCGCTGATCTTGTACTCCTCGGATACTAAGAATTGGAAGCTGTCGAAGGGGATGTCTGCCTATGGCTGCACTGATCCCTCCGTCGTGGAGTGGAAGGGAAAACTCATGATGATGACTGCGTGTGATGATGGCCGCCGCAGGGTGTACGAGTCCGGTGATAAGGGGGCGTCGTGGACGGAGGCGCTCGGGACACTCTCGCGCGTGTGGGGCAACAACCAAAAGCGACATGAGTGGGGCGTTAGGAGCGGGTTCATCACAGCGAATATTGACGGTGTTGGAAATGATAAGAGAAATGTGATGCTCGTTACTCTGCCGGTGTTTTCCAAGAAGGCTGATACACGAGGCCGTGGAAAAGAAAGGGGCGAACTCCATCTTTGGCTGACGGACAATACGCACATTGTTGATATTGGTCCGGTATCCGGGAACGATGACGCTGCCGCCAGCTCCCTGTTGTACAAAAGTGGAACTAATGGGAATAATAATAATGAGTTGATTGCACTGTACGAGAAGAAGGAAGATGGGTTCAGACAATCACTCGGTATGGTCTCTGTGCGTCTGACTGAGCAGCTGAAGCGTGTGAAGGATGTGCTGGCGACGTGGAAGGAAGTGGACGACCTTGTCTCCAAGCTGTGCACTCCTTCTAATACTGAGAAGGACCGTCCAAATAGCACTCCCTGCAGCACTACTGTTAAGATCACCGCTGGGCTGGTTGGCTTTTTGTCCGGCAACTTGTCTGGTAGCAAATGGAAGGACGAGTACCTCGGGGTGAACGCCAGAGTAACTGGTGCTGTAAAAAAGGCAGAGCCTTCCGATGGCGTGACATTTAAAGGGCGTGGCGCAGGGGCGCACTGGCCTGTTGGCAGGCAGGGGGAGAATCAGCTGTACCACTTTGCGAACTACAACTTCACTCTTGTGGCGACGGTGTCTATCCACGGTGTGCCAAAGGACGGAGATACCCCCATTCCATTGATGGGAGCGAAGGTGAATGATGGCGATAAGAATACAGTACTCCTGGGACTGTCGTACAACAAAGAAAGGAAGTGGCAGGCGCTGTGCTGTGACGGAACAACCGCGGAGCACAGCAGCACTTGGGATCCACAGAGACAATACCAAGTGGCCATTGTGCTACAGAACGAAAAACAGGGCTCCGTGTACGTCGATGGTCAGCGTGTGTGTGAGAGTGTGCAAAGTAACTTGGAAAATACAGAATCGAAAGGGATCTCACACTTTTACATTGGAGGGGATGGAGGCAGCGCAGAGAACACAGTGGGTGACGAAGGTGTGTCTGTGACTGTGAGGAACGTCCTGCTGTACAACCGCCCGTTGACATTTACTGGTGGGAGTGCCGATTTGGAAGAAGATATTGCGTCACCTTCTGAAGATCCAGTGGAGCAAGCGGCCTCGCAGCAGTCTCGAAAAAAACGTGAAGCGCAGCAAGTGCCGGCAGCTTTGAGCTCCAATGCCGTTGGAGAAGCAACGGGTGATGGCAGCATTGTGCGTGAGAGCGGACTGCTGCTGCTGCTTCTTCTGTTGGGACTGTGGGGGTTTGCGGCTCTGTGAGGAGTGACTGGCTGCCGCGTGGGACAATTGCGCCCTCCCGAGCACAGAAATACTATTCCCGGGAACTATTTTCCTCATAAAATCTTTTTTTGCTTTAGATTTAATTATTCTTTTTTTTTCTCACTCCCACTCCCTTATCCTGCTTGTTGCCTTGGGGCAATCACTATGGACGTTTTTTCATTTCTACTTTTCCCTCTTGTAATTGTTTCTTCTGCACTCTTCCTGTGAGGGGTGCCGTGTGTTTCCGCCCAACTGCTCCACTCGCACACCCACCGACACGCTCACGACGACGGCCCTGTGCGCCTCGCCTGCTGCACGCATGAGGAGGGGCCGCGACGAACGGCGCGCTGAGGGAGCCGTGACGTGTGGGCGTGCGACGAGGGCCTGTGGGGCGGCGCACACATTTGTTTCCCTCTTGTTTTGTTTTCTTTGCGGTCAGGGCTGGCAGACACCCGCAGCGCCACACACACAGCCACACCCTGCCGCCGTGTTTTTCTTTTTTTTTTTTCTTTTCGTGTTCATTTCATGCGCTGGCAGTCCCGTCAGCATTTCCCTCCCCTCCGATGATTTTTTTCTTTTGTTACGCTCACTCTCCCGATGGAGTGACGCGACTCCCGTCATGTCTGCGCGCTTCTCTCAGTCCCCACACACACACACGAGTGACTGTGCTCTGCGGGCCGCACTCACACGCCGATGAGAGGGCTGAGGGGAGCAGCAACACGCAGATGACCCCATGAAATATAAACGATGTGCGGACACATGGAGGTCAGAAGTTTGAAAGACATTTAAATATCTTTTTAATTCTATTTTCGGACAAAATATGCAGACGATTTCTGGAGCAACATGGTGGTTGGGTGCTTTTTGTGTGTGTTTCTTCTTTTTCTTTTTTTTCTTTTCTGTTTTTTGTGTGTAGCCGTAATAGAGGACGACTTTTTTTCAATTTTCTTTTTTTTTTTCCAAAGTGTGGGGAGTGGAAGGGTGAAGATGAATTTTTTAAAATTTTAATAAATTTTTTATGAAGTACCGCTGCTTTGTCTGCAGTGCGATATTGTGAGCTTGAGCAGTCTTTTTCTCTTTATTTCTGCCATGCACTTCTGCTGTACAGTTTTTCTTGTGCGTCCCTTCACACACTCTGCTCCCTCTTTTTACTTCTTTGCCTCGTGTGTCTGCAGGCACACACAACCACATGCACGTACAAAATGCACATTTCATTCGATTTGGAGGCTTCTTTTGTAGCGCATGCTGGCAGTTGCGTGTGGCTGCTGTTGTCTTCTTCCGTTGCTATGGGGAGAAGGGCGGAGGAGAGGGAGTGCGCAGCCCGAGTCTCCTTTCCTGCGGGTGTGGTGCACCGCGTGTGAGTGTGTTGAGTTGGGCTCCGTGTCCCATTGAGGGCGGGATGGCAGGAAATCTTGTTGCCGCGTCATGGATGAGGGTCCACTGTCGTGTGTCTGGTGTGGTGGGTGCTCGCTCCGTGTGCGCTGTGTGGTGGCCGCGGGGTTTTGGCATTTCCCATTGGCTGTAGCGATGAGCTGGGGGAGATGGTGGTGGATGTCTTCTCCTCCTGCATGGTGGGTGGCTGCTGGCGTTGTGTGCCTTTCTTGCGTGGATGCCGCCCCGTGGTGTGTGAAATGTGCGGCTGGGCCTGATGCCCTCTCCTCATGTTGTCTGCGCTCTCTCGCTGTATTCGCTGTGCTCCGTCCCTCTCCCTCTCGTTCCATTCCTTTTCCTTCTGTCTCACGGATCAGCTGACTGACTCCAGCGACTCCACTACGCGTGATGTTGACTGCGATGATGACGATGGTGACGGTGCGGCGCCGTGTTGGTCCTTGCGCTCTTGTGCTGCTGCTGCTCGTCCGTGTGCGTGACGGCTGCTGGGAGTGCTGGACATGTATCTGGTGATGCGGATGCGGTGGTTGTGCCGGTGGATGTGTCGTGTGCTCCGAGTGACGGCAGCCTGAGCCATCGCGTGCGTGTGTGAGTGGACGTGGAAGAAGTGTTCTGCTGCCGGTGCCGAGGCTCAGCATGAGAATTATACTTTCAGCGGCTTTGATGTGCGCATGCATGGCAGAAACGGTGAGCTGGGTGCTGTGTGCCATGTGACCAATGCGGTGCACACATCTAGCAACTTTGCCGCCAGCTGCGCAAGGAAAGAGGAAGGGGCCACCGTTGCCTTCACGATGAATGTGACGACACATAAATACGCCGGC
>NW_918898.1:0-6228 GCF_000209065.1 Trypanosoma cruzi
TGCTGTGAAGGCACCCCGCACACACAACCATCGCCGCATGACCGGATCCAGCGGAGGGAGGAGGGAAGGAGGAGAGGGTGAGCCGCCGAGGCCCAACATGTCCCGGCGTGTGTTTGCTTCCGCGGTGCTGCTGCTCCTCGCCGTGATGTGCTGCGCCACCTGTGGAGCTGCGCCTGCAAAGGAGAATGATGGCAACAGTGATTTAAGAAGTGTTGAGGGGCTGCAATGGGTCGATCTATTTGTGCCGCAGACGACGCCGGTTCTGCCTGAAGGTGGAGGTACTCCAGGGACGAAGCGGGATTCATTTGTTTCACCCTCTCTTGTCAGTGCTGGTGGAGTAATTGCTGCTTTTGCCAGAGGCAAAATGTATGCCGAATATGACAGTGGTGTATTAATTAAGCCACCTTCTTCTGATGTTGTGGCGGGGTACATCGACTCTTCGTGGGATTGGTCCACTCTTGTTGAAAAGGTGAGTGAAAGTACATGGAAGGCACACACCGTGCTTGATACAACGGATGGAACGAATCGTGTGGGCGATGTGCTCAACCCCACAGCAACAACGAAGGGTAACAAGGTGTTTCTTCTTGCGGCAGGCTATGACGTGCTCAAGGAAAGTGGTGGGAGTTGGAAAAGGGACAGCCTGGATCTGAAACTGGTTGTGGGTGATGTCACGAAGCCTACGGCGAGCGAGCCGAGTGGATGGATCACGTGGGGCACACCCACATCGTTAAGCCAGAATACTTTAAAGACACCCAAAGCTGGATTGAAGGATTTTGCTTCTTCTGGCGGCTCAGGTGTTCTGATGGAGGATGGCACCATTGTGTTTTCTCTGATGGCGAAGGATGAGGCAGAAGACGTTTACTCCATGATCATTTACTCGAAGGACAACGGCAGTACCTGGTCGCTATCTGAGGGCATGTCCCCTGAGAAATGCGGTGCACCCCGCATCACCGAATGGAAGGGATCACTTCTCATGATTGTTGACTGCGAGAATGACCAGAGGGTGTACGAGTCGCGTGACATGGGGGCAACGTGGACGGAGGCCATCGGGACACTCTCAGGCGTGTGGGTCAACTCACAACCGGGAGACTATCCGGATTTAAGCCTGCGTGTGGAGGCCCTCATCACCGCGAGCATTGAGGGAAGGAAGGTCATGCTGTACATTCAGAGAGGGTACGCCTTGAGGGAGAAAAACGCCAATCCGCTCTACCTTTGGGTGACGGACAACAACCGCTCGTTTTATTTTGGACCGGTTGCCGTGGAGGATAATATGAATTGGGAGTTTGCCAGCGCCCTGCTGTACTCGGATGGGAGGTTGCACCTTTTACAACAGAGGGACGACGATAAAGGCCGTGTAATTTCACTCTCCCGCCTAACGGAGGAGCTGAAGAAAATCAAGTCCGTCCTCAGCACTTGGTCGCAAAAGGACGTTTTCTTATCCAAGCTGTCTATACCCACGGCGGGTCTGGTGGCAGCTTTGTCCGATGCGGCCAGTGATGGGAGATGGTACGACGAGTACCTTTGTCTGAATGCAACGGTGACGAACGCGAAGAAGGTCAAGGATGGATTTCAGTTGACGGAGCCTGACTCCGGGGTAATGTGGCCTGTGAACACTCAGGGTAATAATGTGCGCCATGTGTTTTTGGGCCACGACTTCACACTTGTGGCGTCGGTGACCATCGAAGAGGCTCCGACTGCGGACGCTCCTCTACTGGGTGCGGCGTTGGGGGACACTAATTCCCCGCTTACCATGGGAGTCTTGTATACCGCGGATAAAGAATGGGTAACTATGTTCAAAGGCAAGAAGACAACAAAAAGTGGCACTTGGGAGCCGAAGAAAGAACACCAAGTGGCACTCATGCTGCAAGGCAACAAGGCTTCTGTGTACATTGATGGCAAGTTGCTGGGGGAAGAGGTAACGCAGTTAACGGGTGAGACACCACTTGAGTATGTGCACTTTTGCTTTGGCGCGTGCGAAATGCACAACTCTCCTGTGACGGTGAAGAACGTCTTTCTGTACAACCGCCCACTGAATTCCACTGAGATGACTGCAATCAAGGACAGGAAAAGTGACGGCTCCATGCATGGGGGCGTGTCGCGGTTGCTGCTGCTGATGCTACTGGGGATGTGGGGCATTGCGGCCCTTTACTGAGAAATTGCAGTGGGGACTTCCTGCTTCCAGCGGGAACATATGTGTCTCTCCACGCACCCTCCGAAGTAATTGCCAGTTTTTTTGTGGATGCACCGTTTATTTTATGTATTTTTATTTTTGGTTTGAATACCCTTCCCCCCATGAAAGTCGTTATGTAAGGGCATGCTCCCCCTCCCGGGACTGCACCGCTGGTTATATGTTTTTGTTTTTCTCTTTCATTATATATACGTATGATTGTCTTCTCCTATATGGTGTAATTTTCTGATAATGGCGGATTGCATTTAATGTTTCCGTCGGCAGATGATAAGTGCACTCGGCATTGAGCTCAACGACGATGGCGGAGTGGGAAAAAAAAAGGAGTTGGGATGCAAGAAAAAAAAACGCACTGATCGACCCAATGAAATTTGGGTGTTGTGGAGACACCATAGGGCTGAGCGGTCGAAGCAAATGTGTTTTTACTTCTGCATGAATAATGTGCAAGCAGTCTTTTTTTTTTTTGCCGCGCCACGATGGGATTCTTTTTCTTTTAGTTCTTTAATGGGTGTGCAAGTTTTTTTAAAGGGGCTTTAGAAAATTTCTAACTTATTTTTATTTTAGGAAAATTATTGTGGGTTGCCGCTGGTTGGGCTGCCGTGCCCTCTCGAGCCTCAGCGGCTTTCATCCTCCCTTTTTTTCCTTCCTGCGCCTCTGCTGCGTGTTTGTGCGTGCCCCTTCACTTGCGTGGCTCTCTTTTTTTCTTCTCTTTTTTTATTCTTTGCGTGACTGCAGGCACACACACAAACGCACGGCGTACATTTTGCGGTGCAGTTGGATGCTCCTCCTGCAGTCGGTGCTGGCAGCTGCGTCACTCCGTGGACATGAGGAGAAGGAAGGGGGAGGCGGTGAGATTGCGTCGCGGCTCTCATCCCCTGTGGGAATGCTGCGCGGCGTGTGGCGGTATTGCTCTGAAGCGCCGCACCATCACGCACGAGGACGTGGCATGGAGTGGAGGATCTTTTTTTTTGTGTCTGCTGCTGTGGGTGTGGGTGTGTTTGCGTCGGACTTGTCGGCCCGATGGCCGCAGCGTGTGGCTGCCACTCTCTTCTCTCGGAGAATATGCTGCCACGCTTTCAATTGTGTGTTGTTTCGGGGACAATGTGCTGGTGACTGTGCGGTTGCCGGATGGAGGGAGAGGAGTGGAAGGAATTGCGTGGGTGCAGCGGTCAAGGGTCGCGCTGGGCGTCTCGCCGCGGAGGGCCTTGCCCGCCCAGCCTAGCACCGCTCCTGTCGGGCATTCTATATCACTATGCAGCATCGTAGTCGACGCTAGCAGCACGCAGCGAGGCAGCGGATGCCACCACCGCCACGAGTGCGACCGGAAGGGGACACTTCAGCTGTTGCCCTCCGAGGGGGCAATCCGTGTGGCACAGTGGCGTGCCCAAAACCCCCTCGCGGACTCCGCACAAGACACCGGGCACTGGCCGCGGAGTGTTTGCGTCGTGGAGGACACTTCGGCTGAGCCCCTCTTTCTTTCAGGTGGACGGACGCCTGTTTTTACTCTTTTTCCCACCCAGGCGGATGGCTGCGCGATGACAACACAACAAGGCAGTTGTTTTCACCATGGCGGGGCAACATCTGCAGGGTTACGCATTGGGAATATGAACGGCGAGTACAGTGAGAAAGGGAGTGACATGGCTTTTTTTTTGCCGTGTGAATTGCGGGGATTTTTCATAAAGCATGTAATTGCACTCCTTTCTGTTGTGTGGGAACTTACCATGATGCGCCGCTGTTGTGGCGTGTATGATCTGGGGTGTCAGCGTGTGGCCGTGGCTGCACCGAATTCCCTTCCCACTTTTGTGTGTGTTTTCGTGTGTCAGGGACGATATGCGCGCATGTATTATTGTGGAGTGTGTGCGGTGTCGGCGGTGCCACAGGGGTGCGGACCGTAGCGAGCGGGATGCGTGAGCAAACCCTCCGCGTCCACCACGCTGCTGTTATTGTTGGCTCTCACCAACACTGTGCTGGGTGGATGGCACCTACTTGCCGTCGTTGCGGCGGTCCTTGTGCATGTGGCGTGCATCACACACCGTGTGGATAGCTTTCTTATTTGCCTTACTGCCTGTCGTGTCTGTGCCTATTGGTTTTATTCTTCTTTTTGGTTGTTGGTTAGTGTTCAGCTTTAGCTCAATCAAACTAAGAAAGCAAGGAGAAACAATGTCTGGGAGGCCCGAGACAGTGCACGGTGGCAATGGGGAGGGTCCCGCGCCCACTGTGCCGCAAGGAAATGGTCGGAGGAGGGCGAGGCCGGTGCTTGAGGGTGGCACAGATCAACTCGCTGCGACTCGCAGAAGAATGGAGGAAGCGCGGCAACCACAGTGGACTCTTGACAGTCGTGTGGAGGATGTGCTGCTGGAGGCAACGGCTCGCAGTACCAACATGAAGCTGAACGATTTTCTTTGGCAGAATCTTGGCGGCAGGGGCGTTGTGGACACGAATAGGAGTGTTTTGCTGAGGGAGTTCTTAAAGGACCCCACGAGGTATATCCGTGTTAAAGGAGTATTGAACGAGATACACGCATCATCTCATTACAAGAGGGTCAGGAATGATCTAAGGAATAAAGTGGTTTTTGATGAAGATGTTCGCAAGCTTGAGGAGAATGGTGTAAATACCCTAATCGGCTGGCTAGAAGCTGCTGCGGGGGTAAAAGACAGGTGTTCGTTGCATCACTAATGAGTTTTTGAATGCATTCCTTGAGGACGTAAGGAACTCAATGAGGATGAGTGCATCGAATAAACTGGAGGGGTTCTACGTGTCTGTGCACAATGCGAGGTGGAGCCATTTGGTGGAAGTTCCTGGTGGCGAGGGGACGGTAATGGAGGTGGAGGAGGGGAAACCACCACAGTCATGGACGTACAGGGCAGTTGGCCGAACTCTCGAAAAGGATGATGGTGTGGAGCAATCCGCTGTACCGCGCGTCTCAGGCTGATGGTGCTCGCCTCGGACGAGGGATGGCCGTACTCGTGGAATCGGAAGGGGGCGGAATCCGCTCGTGACTGCTACGTGAACTGTGAGGTGGAGCGAGTGTGGCAGATCGTCAAGCGCGATCTAACTGAATTTTTTGGCACTGACGGTGAGACCGACTTTACGCCCAAGCGGCGTGTGTTGATTGGGACGCCGGGATCGGGAAGTCGATGAATGCCGGCTCGTACCTTCTCTACCAGCTGCTGCACTACGACGTCGAGAAACTCCAAATGGTTGTTTACTTTATTTCGGATCGAAAATTCCTGTTTGACAAGACCAGCAGGACGGTGTCGACGTACATGAGCGACTCCAGTAATGCGTCTTTTGTGAGGAGTCTGTCTGACCGTGGGGTGAAGGGGTATATTATTTACGACGTGGCAGAGCCGGACGATGAACCGTCTGATGATTTGCCTCCCAGGGGATGGGGCATGGTTTTGGTGTCATCCCCATTTGAGAGGAACTACAAAGAATGGGTGAAGCGGAGCGGTGCCACAGAAACAATTATGAATTGCCCTGGTGAAAGCGATGTGAAGGCGATGTGCGTTTGGATGAGGCGCCATCAGCCCGTGCGGGAGCAGGCGGAGCACTGGCAGGTGGTGAAGGGCCACATGGATGAGGTGAGACCTACTCCACGTTATATCTTTGACGAGCGAAAGTATAATAATTGGGTTCAACGGTGTCACAAGACCGTCGATCAGGCGACCTTTTCTGTAATCGCGCAATACAGTGGTTTGGGATGTGGTGCATCCTGGGATCGTATGAAGGTGCCCTACTGGCTTGCGAGGGTTGTCCGGGAACGAGGTGAAGAGTTTGGTTACGAATTTTTTTTCAATTTACCGGTGTCTGCTCACCTCGGAAATAAAACATTATTCAAGTCGGCGAAGTTAATGCAGCAGCATTATTTTAATTTGCTCATATCGTGGCTGACGGATTATATCATATCAGAAAATTTTGGAAGGTGCACCGTGTTTGCATTTTTGAATGGATCTTTTGTGCGTGCAATAGAACGCAGGCCGAGGGAGCTGAGGCCATCACCACAACGTCGGTCCCGCCGCTGTGCGCTGGCGGTGTACTCA
>NW_918900.1:0-6231 GCF_000209065.1 Trypanosoma cruzi
CTCGGAGGATACGAGTGATGAGGGATGCATCCAGCCTGCGGTCCTTGAATGGAATGATGAAATTATCATGATGACGTCGTGTGATGACGGCAGCCGCAGGGTTTACTGGTCAAGCGCCATGGGGAGATGGTGGTATGAGGAATACGACACTCTTTCACGCGTGTGGGGCAACTCGCTGAATCGTACAGGGCACGGCGTGCAGGGTGGCTTCGTCAGCGCGATGATCGATGGACAGAAATACATCCTCGTCAGTCGGCCGGTATATGCTGAGAAGAACGGTAAAGAAACGGGCCGACTTCACTTGTGGCTGACGGACATGCAGCGAATTTATGATGTTGGGCCGATATCCGCTGAGAATGAGAACGTCGCCGCCAGCACTCTGCTGTACACCACGGTCGAAGCGCAGTCATTGAAAAAGGAAGGACCGAAGGAAGAGAAGAAACTGTACTGCTCGTACGAGGTTGCTGCAGGGGGAGATAACTACAACATTACTTTTGTGGACCTGACGGAGAAGCTGGAGGAGATGAAGAAGGTGGTGGCTGCATGGAAGGAGAAGGACGCGTACATTGCGAGGGAATACGGCTGCGGGAATGAATGGAGGAATAATTGGCGCTGTGACTGTGGTGAAGCCCTCACTAAAGGGCTGTTTGGCTTCTTATCCAACAAGTCAACTGACAGCACGTGGGCAGACGAGTACCTCGGGGTGAATGCCACAGTGAAGAAAGGGAAGCCAGCGGCGGATGGTGGATTGACGTTCGAAGGGTCCGGAGCAGGGGCGGAGTGGCCTGTTGGCAAAATGGGGCAGAATGTGCCGTACTACTTTGCGAACTACAAGTTCACTCTTGTGGCGACAGTGTCCATTCACAAGGAGCCGAAGGGAAGCAGCTCTATCCCTTTGATGGGTGTGAGGATGAACGATGCACAAGGCACCCTGCTCTTTGGTCTGTCGTACACCCACGAAAAGAAGTGGAAGGTAAAATTCAGTGAGAGTCTTCGGAATTCCTCGGCGTATTATGACGGTGTTGGATGGGAAACAAACAAAAAATATCAGGTGGCACTGGAAATGCATCATTATGATGGCGTGAGTGTGTACGTGGATGGAGAGGAGATATACTACACCAATGATTATGAGGACGGGGAGGATTACGGCTTTAATCAAAAGTTACGAACGCTGTTGAGGTCCCACGGCATCTCGCACTTTTACATTGGCGGGGACAGTACGAGCAACTCGGACGACATTAATGTGACGGTGAGCAACGTCCTGCTGTACAACCGCGCTTTGAACGAATCAAAGCTCAATGCTTTAATGAAGAGGAACACAGTCGCTGCTGCAGCGGCGAAGGTGCCGGCCCAGGAAGTTGCGGCTCAAACTACCAATGTGAGTGAACCTTCTCGTCATCCCGCCAATGTGCCCGTCGTCACGCCTGAAGCGCAGCAAGACGCCACATCAGCACCACGAAGTCAACACTCACCAGCGCAAACATCAGAAAGTGAAAGTGGACCAGCAGATTCCAAGCAAACATCTTCTGATATCATTGAACCCTTCACCTCAGCTGGTGTAGAAAAGGTGGAAGAAGAGTCACCTGGCAGCGGTGCCTTTGCGCCTACATCGTCACAAACGCAGAACGCGGGCAGTCATGAGTTACTTGGAACCGAGATGCCTGTCAGTGGGGAGCACTTTCCTCCCAATATGGATTCACCGCTGACGGGGCAGGTGGACACAGCGGATGAAGAATCTCCGCGGAACGGCAACACCGACGATCAGGCGCCGCACAGCGTTTCACCTGATGTTTCGGAGAGCGTGGGCACGAACAGCGGCCCCGATTCATTCAGCAGCACTAACGTGTCGGGTGGCGCTGATGCCGCGCCGACTCCTTCGAGCGCAGCGCCTGGGGAAACCAAGGTCCCATCGGAGCTCAACGCAACAATACCCTCGGACCACGACATTTTGCTTGAGTTCCGCGATTTGGCGGCCATGGCTCTAATTGGTGACAGCACCGTGCATGTGTGTGTGTCTCGGGTGTTGTTGTTGCTGCTTCTGGGGCTGTGGGGCACTGCGGCTCTCTGCTGAGGTGTGAGGGAGGGTGGAATTGCGGCTTTTAGTGGAACAACAAATGTGCAGCTTCCCAGCACTACGCAATCAAATGTCAAGAATACATCTTTTTCTTTTTTTTTTACTTTTTTTTTCTTTTTTACTTTTTTTTTCTTTTTTTTCTTTTTGTTTCATTTCTTTTTTTTTTTTTTGCTGGTGCTCTGTTGAAATAACCAGCACCCCTGTGTGTTTTTCCCCCCAAATGGTCGCTTGCTGCACATCGTCATGAGTGATGTGTTTCCCCCTCTTGTTTGCTTTTGCTTTTGTTACCCACACGCGGTGCCGGCCTCATTGTCGTGCGTCCCACGGACTGCACGAGAGGAGGAGTGGAGGAGCAGGCCGGATGCCGCATGGAATGTGAAGAATTTTGTGTGGGCTCGTGGAACAATTTGTTTTTTGTTGTTGTTGTTTTTCTGTGTGTGGACAGTATGTATGAACTCAAAAACACGGTCGTATTGTACTCCAGAGGAAACGAAATTAAAGTCGCGCCAAATCGCTTTTTTTTTTTTTTTTTCGTTTGTTTGTTTCTTTTTCTTTTTTTTTTTTTTTTTTCTTTTTTCGGGAGTTCTGCCGGGCCCCCACATTTTTTTTTTCTTTTGTTTTTATGTTTTTTTTCTTTTTTCTTTTTGGTAAATCGTTACACCTCTTTCCGTCTGTGCCGTGTTCACTGTCATTGTGTGTCTCCGTGTCCCTTTTATTGTCTCTCTGCTGGCTGTGCTGCTGAAATGCCTCCATTTCTTCTAATTTCTTTCCTGCTAGAGGCACCGATGGTCCGCGACGACGATTGTTTGTGTTCCCCATTGCGATGGTACGAGGGTGACTGGGCGCCGGCCTGCTGAGTGCACTCGGGGGAGCGGATGGTGTGCGCCGTGCCTCACTGTGAGTGTGGGATGCCACCCGCCACGACCTGCTGTGAGGCGTGATGCCTATCCGTCGGGGAAGCGACAAGTAAAGGACTGCGGCGTGTACTTGGATGCGTCCCGTCCCTCTTGTTGCGGCCGTGGGTGTGCTGTGCCCATGGCCCTTCGTTGCGGTGCGGCGGGATTTTCCTACCCATGTCTTCACTCTTGTGAGTGGTGGAGTGAATGGAGGGAGGCTGTGTGTGCGTGTGTGCGAGGTGCCCGTGTGAGTTGTGATTTCCTCCATTGTTATTTATTTGCCTCGGCTTTGTGTGATGGTCCTTTGGTTCTATTATGTGTGTTTTGCGATTGGCGGTAAATGAAGTGTGTGGACGAGCAGAAGACTAGGAGCTTGTGAACGGAATGTTCGCGAGGAAGGCTGGCTGCCCAAATACATGTATATCCTGATTGAAAGGATATATTTCTTTGGGAGTTTTTCCTATTTTATGAATCTTTTAGAAGACCCCGATGGTAGCAATCAGGGAACCGATAACTTCTGGATGAGTTTTAATTGTTTTTGTTTCTGCCGTCCCACCCGCCCCCTTTGTGGTTCTTACCTTGCGGCGGGGTCTTGAGGCTGGAGGAGCCCAAAGTCTTCCACTTTTTAGGTTGTGAATACATACATACACAAACACGCACACGTATATATATATATATATATATATATGTACATGCACGTCCAATCCGAATGGAGCGATCAAGTTACGATAGTAGCCACCATAATGTGCATATATAAATATGCGCTCACTTGGTGTAAACTCTCATTGGGGATTTGGCGAACCCCCGTCCCCATTCCATTCACCCCTTCTCATTCCCTTCTTGTGTGAATCCTATTGACAGCCGCAGGTCTGGCCAGCGGCCCAGGTGAATATTCTAGGAGCTTTTTGTGTGTGTGTGTGTTTGCTTTTGTCGTCACGGCAATTTGGCTTCTGTTTTTTCTGTGATTTATTTTTTGAAATTTGGGGCGCTCTTGCCTGTGATGCTTGTGGTTTTTTTTTTCCTACCGTTGTTGTGCTTCCTCCTTTTGAGGGAAGGGAGGGGAAGGAATCGGGGTGTCAATCATGTGCGCTACTTTCCTTGCGCGTTGTTGGGTGATCGCAGCAGAAGGAGTAGGATTTGGAAAGGACAGAAATGACGGATTAATATCAGAGTCTTGAACTCCCACGCGATGCGACGCAGGAGCAAATCCGAAGGAACTACCGCCAGCTGGCGTTAAGGTTTCACCCTGATAGGGCGGGACCGGAGGGGGCGGAGAGGTTCAAGGAGGTACAGTCGGCGTACGAGGTGCTCTTGAATCCCCAAAAGAGGAAAATGTACGACAGGTTTGGAGCCAGCTTTGTGGATAATCCGGTCTCGGAAGTGCTGATTCTCCAGCTTGGGGGACGTTTGATTTTGTGCATTATGGCATGCATACCTTTTGTAGCAGCATCGTTGGTTGTCATTTTTACTGCTTTTCTTGTTGCATATGTTGCGGGTCGTCTTGTGGCGCGGGACGCTCATTCTGTGAACGACCACAGTCGAGCCTATTGGAACTACGTCAAGGTCTTTTCACCGCTGTTCATTGTTGACATCATTATCGGTATTCCAACGCTGGTTGTTTTTTTGTGTCGATGTGCACGTTACGTGTAGGAGTCTTCTTGTGGACGCTGATCATACTTTCTCTTATTGTACTCACCGTTCTTTTGCCTGTTGCCAGGGATGCAAACGGCATGACATCTTTGCGCGGCGGCAATAATTTTCATTTGTGGCGTCGTCAACTCTATTGGGCATCATTACAAGGCTCCCCACGAGGCAAAAGCGTGAAAGACTAAAGGATAGCGGACACGACGAACTGTGGGCGTACGTGAATATCTTTTTTGTTGTGGGCATTCTTAAAGGGATTTCTGTGGTGGTATTCAGCGCTCTTATTGCGTGTCGCGTGGACGAGGTCATTGCGGCAAATTACTTTGTGGTTTTGCCACTGCCATTCTACGTCTTTGGTGTTCTGACACTTCTTGACTCGACTTTGCACCGAATTTTCATCCACAAATCACGAGGAAATTCTGCGGGCAGCCGCAATATTTTTTTCGTATCTATCCCGTTCATTATTGCTGTTGGCCTTGTCCTTGCATCGGTTTCAATGGTATCTAGGCGGCTGAACGACTTGGACCGTGCCCGTCACGGTGCTGCTGGGGATGTTTTTTCACTATATGCGGCCCTCATTCCGGTGTATGTTCTTCTCGGGTCTTTTTTATTTTCTACGTTGATGATTTTTTGCTTCGTGTGTTTTTTCCTGTTGACTGAGGATGGCGAGGCGAGCAACTCGCCCCACGGCGATGCGGCGACGGAAAGAAATGACGAGCAACAGGGGAGTGAAGCGCATTCCGGTGGCGAGAAGGGAGTTGAGGGCGGACACGACGACGATGGACAGCCGAGCAGAAATGATTCTTTCTTCCAGGAGAGCCGTCGAAATCGGGATGTTCGTGACATGCCGCAGGGCGCTCCTGACACACCAACGGTTTTAAACGGCGAGATGTTCTTGCCTCAGCGCCCTCGGCAAAGGCTCTCGGATATTGACTAAACCCCTCTGCCCTCTTTAAGGGAAAAGAAGGCAATAGAGGAAGAGAATGTGGCGATGTTGTGGGAAGGAGGTGTGCGGGAGAATGGATGAAACCCTCCTTCAGAACATATCGACGCGCCCTGCTTTGTTTAGCTGTGGTTATGGGCAAAGGATTTGTTGGCGCGGCCCCTGTTTCTCTTTGAACTCAGCGAATGCGTAGAAGCATTCGGAAAGCAGGTGTGCTCAGATAGGCTCAGTTTTTTCGTAGCGCGTCGTGTTTGACCACGGCATTTCGTTGTGCATTAATTAATTTAGTTTTCAATGGTGCTGCGCGCTGCACGGTATTGACGGTAGTTTCCTTTGTTTATCCCGCCTACCACTACTACTACTACTCCCCGCGCAGAGTGGACTCCGGCGGTTGCAGGGGACTCTTAAAGAATGCCGCCCTGTGGGGGGTTTCGATCCACCCGGCCGCCATAAAACAGAACTCATGAATTTATTTATTTGCGTTTATCTGGGTCTTGGATGAATGCTCTTTTTGGCATGTGTGTGTGTGTGTGTGTGGATCTTGGGCGCATTGAACCAAAATGGCTTCCCCAATTGTTGTGTCCTTTTCCTTTTTTCTGGGGAGAAGGGATAGGGCCTTCTTTATGCTTTAATATTCTTTCCACCTTTAGGAGCGTGTTAGGAGAGTGATCGCA
>NW_918905.1:0-6258 GCF_000209065.1 Trypanosoma cruzi
AGCGGAAACGGGTGTCACCTTCAGTGGGTAAATCAGTAGCCAATGGCGGCGTCGATCGCCCACAACAAGAAACAGCGTTGTGCTCAGAATATTTTTGGCTTGTTTTCTGCTTCCCTCCCCTGTTATTTCTCCCTCATCCATCATCATCATGTTTCCTGCTTGCTGCCGCCCTCTCCTACCCTCGGCAACACGGCCAAGTTTGGACGCTGCGCCCTCCCCTCCCCTGTCAGGCCAAATATATGGTTGCGCTCTTTAAAACCCACGGCGTACTCGCTTAAATATCATTTGTGTAAATATAAAAAAGAACTTTCAATATTTGAAGTGAAAAATAAAATAAAATAATAAAAACACAAAACTTGCGACTGGCGCCAGTTCATCTTCCTTTCGCCGTGAAAGGGTGCAAAAGAGTCCTGTCGTACTCAACCTTTGGGACCCCTTGCTCCTCGTCATGCCCGTAGACCCGAACGCGCTGTATGCGTGCCTCATCCTTCACCCAAACCTCTGCGGGGACCATGCCGTCATATGGCCCCTTGTACCCGCCACTGCACGCCCGTGGACGGTTCCACTTCATCATGGCATATGGTTGGTTCGCACTCAAAGAGTTGACGCGACGGTACCAGAGAGCGTCCGGTAGCTCCATTTCATTAGAGAAACTAATATTCGAGCTGCCGCGATGCAGAAGTTTGCCGCATAAGACATTCCGCTCCTGAAATCCAAGCAAACGGAGGCGCAAGCTGTAGTCGACATCCTCCACGCAATCTGGGTAGAAGTTCTCGTCAAAGTATCCCACCGTACTGATCGCCAGGCGTGTCAACATAACAGACACAAAACAACTGCTTTTTTAATACGCGCAGAAGTGCCCGTAATGCTTCTAAAACGCCTTTTCACGCTCCTTCGCAGAGGCATAACGGATGCGGTCAGGCAGCAGCGCAGACGTCGACAATCGGCTATCGTTCACCGTGGAGCGCAGCACCCTCAAGCCCCGTCGCAAAACAGGACTGTACTCGCTCGGCTCATTCGCCACCTCCGCCGACAACTCATCCATGCGAGCGGCATCATGCCTCGTCATTTCATGCACATCGCGTAGAAGGTTGGGAAGAAGATCGGGTGAAAACATTACGTCGCCGCTTGTTTAAAAAACAAAAGGCACTTCCTCGCGCGGCAGCGAGAGTGCAAGTCGTGACCCGATGTTCACCGCAGCGCTGTACCCGATGTTTTCCGGGTGACGACTCGCAACCAGGCGTCCGGACCACCCATAGACCCTCTCGGGTTCCTGCAGGCACAACGACAGCATCGCCTCCCGTCCGTTCTGCACCAAAACCAACAGCCGGATGGGCGCACTGATGTTGCACATCATCCTCCGAAAGTCCATCAGATCGAGCATCAGCGGGACCACCATCAACGGGATAACGTCCGTCCCGTTATTATTTCCCCCCAGCCGCCGTGTCGTTGGATCCACCACAAGCCTTTCCCCGACGCAGTGGATATAGTCCGCCCTGGTCGGATCAGCACCAAACCATACGTGGGATCGTCGCCAAGTAGGAACTCCACTCCAAAAAAAAACAAATCAAAATGCACAACAAATTTAATGTGAGAAGAGAGATAAAGCATCCTTTCCGAAAAGGGCTCGTGGCCTCGGTTTTTTAAACGCGTGTAACTCCGCGCATACCCCGTTGGAGGCAAAGCCAAGGGAGCATCTCCTGAAAGAAAGCAAAAAAAAGTAAAAAAGAAAAAGAAGGTGCGCAGGAATGGCTCCGTGTCAATGTGTAAAAAAAAAAGATTCCTTCCAGCGCAATGGCCACGCATGGATAACGTCCTTGGCCTTCCGTCCGCACAAAAAGGCTCGAGCGCCCCAACAAAGCCCTCCATGCGGGAAGGCTATCGGAGACACCGCAAACCGCACCAGGTACAAAAAAAAAAAATCAAATAAATGAATCGATAATGAAGCCCAGCGCCTCAGCGTGTCTTCTGCAACACCACTCGTCATCACAAAATATTTAAAAAGCGACAATGTGGTAAAGGGGAGAAACCGAACGGAAGCACAGGCCCACCATCAAAGGTGATGGGTTTTCCAAAGCCGCGCCCCAACACAGAAAGAGTTCTTAAGCTAAAAAAGAAAAAATAAACCCTCATGGGTAAGAACGAGAGGAAAATCAGCCGACCGTCCACCCGGAGGGAAGGAGGGATTCCACCGCGGTGTCCTCCACGACGCAAACGCTCAGCGGCCAGTGCCCGGTGTCGTGTGCGGAGTCCGCGAGGAGGTTTTGGGCACGCCGCTGTGCCACACGGTGTGACTCCTCGGAACGCAACAGCGGACGTGTCTCCTTCCGGTCGCACTCGTGACGGTGGTGGCATCCGCTGCCTCGCCGTGTGCTGGTGGCGTCGGCTAAGATGCTGCGGAGTGATAGAGGGTGCCCGACAGGGCAGTGCTGGGCTGGGCGGGCAGTGCGCTCTGCGGCAAGACGCCCAGCGCGACTCCTGACAGCGGCGCTCACGCAATTCCCTCCACACCTCTCCCTCCATCCGGCAATCGCACAGCCGCTGGCACATTGTCCCCGAAGCAACACACATGGGAAAGCGTCGCGGCATATCTCTCGAGAGAAGAGAGCGACAGCCACACGCTGCGGCCATCGTGCCGACAAGTCCGGCATGGACGCACCCACACCCACAGCAGCAGACATAAAACAAAGGAGAAGTCTTCCGCTCCGTGTCATGTCCTCGTGCGTGTTGGTTCGGCGTTTAAAAGCAATGCCGCCACACGCAGCACAACCTTCCCACAGGGGATGAGAGCCGCGGCGCACTCCCACTGTCTCTTCCTTCTCTTCATGTCCACGGAATGATGAAGCAGCTGCCACACGCAATCGTCAGCACACGCTACAAAAGAAGCATCAAAATCAAATTAAATGTGCATCTTGTGCGTGCATGTGGTTGTGTGTGCCTGCAGAAACACGAGGCAAAGAAGTGAAAACAGGAGCAGAGCATGTGAAGGGACGCACAAAAAAAACTGTACAGCGGACGCCCATGGCAGAAATAACAGGACTGCTCAAACTCATGATACTGCACTGCGGACAAAGCAGCGGCAATTCATAAAAAATTATTAAAATTAAAAAAAAATTCATCTTCACCTTCCACACCTCACACTTTGAAAAGAAAAAAAGAAAAAATGAAAAACCACACAAAGAAAGCACCCAACCACCATGTTGCTCCAGAAATTGTCTGCATATATTTTGACCACAAAAAAATTTAAAATATATTTAAATGTCTTTCAACCGTCCGACCCTCTGTGTGTCCGCACATCGTTCATATTTCATGGGGTCATCCACGTGTTGCTGCTCCCCTCAGCCCTCCCATCGGCGCGTGAGTGCGGCCCGCAGAGCACAGTCACTCTTCTTGTGTGTGGGGACTGAGAGAAGCACGCAGACATGACGGCAGTCGCGTCACTCCATCGGGAGAGTGAGCGCAGCAAAAAAACTTAAAAACACGGCGGCAGGGTGTGGCTGTGTGTGTGGCGCTGCGGGTGTCTGCCCGCCCTGGCCGCAAACAAAACAAAACAAGAGGGAAGAAATGTGTGCTCCGCCCCACAGGCCCTCGCCGCACGCCCACACGTCACGGCTCCCTCAGCGCGCTGTTCGTCGCGGCCCCTCCTCATGCGTGCAGCAGGCGAGGCGCACAGGGCCGTCGTCATGAGCGTGTCGGTGGGTGTGCGAGTGGAGCAGTTGGGCGGAAACACACGGCACCCCTCGCAGGAAGAGTGCAGCATGAAACAATTAAAGAGGGAAGAGTAGAAAAGAAAAAACGTTCATAGTGATTGCCCCAAAAAGTAAAAAAAGGAGATGGGGGCGTAAAAAAAAAAAAATGAAAACATTTAAACACGAAAAAAAAAAAAAAAATTGATTCGGCAGGACTTTCATGTGCCATGCAGCACAAGAAGATCGGGGGCGTATGCATATTCCCTGCACAAACAAAAAAGAAAACAAAAAAAAGGAATTGTACTCTCCCACCAGCCCACACAACATCCCTTATATTCCATGCGGCATCCGGCCTGCTCCCCCACTCCTCGTTTTGTGCAGTCCGCCGGAAGCGCAGCAGTGACGCCGGCACCGCGAGTGGGCAACAAAAGGGAAACAAAAGTCGGAAACACGTCACTCACAACGGATTGTAGCAAACGACCATAAAAAAAAAAAAAAAAGAAACTGAGTATTCGAAAAAACACCAAAAACAACTGAAAAGTGGAAAAATATTTTTAAAAAAGAAAAAAAAAAGCATTAAATAAAAACATCAAAAACCGCAAGAAAAGCGGCACGTATTCTCCGTCGGGAGTCGCAATTCCACACTCGTTGCCTCACAATACTGCCACAGCTCCACACAGTCCCAGAAGAAGAAGCATCGAAACCCGCGACACGCACACACGCGCAGTACTGTCGACATTCCAATCACGCAGTATCAGTTTCGCGTCGTTGAGCAGGGCGAGGCGGTCCTCTTGGGTCGCGCCGCTCCCGGATTCGGAGTGGTTATTTTCTGGAACAGGGGCCTCGCTTTGTTTGGGCAGCAATCCCTCACTTCCAGCCAGAGACGCCATGCTTTCTTGTACTGGCTGCGCATCACCATCTTCAGTGGTCTCCCTTGACTGCAGGGTTGTTGGGTTTGCTCCCTCCTCCGGCGCGGATTGTTCTTCCTCCCCCATCGGGCTTTCCACTTCCGTAGTGAAGAAATCCTCGCTGTGCGTTGTCTCAAAATCACCTGCTCCTGCAACAGCGGCCGTAGGCGAATTGTTGTTTTCGCCGGAGGCGGCTGGTGCTGCTTCCCTCTCACTGCCTGTTGGAGTGCTGTTATTGTTTCCCGCTTGGTGGTCGTGTTGCGCCACGGCAGCCTCGGCGTCTCCCTGTGGCAATGGCTTCGACTGAAGAGCAGCTGAGTCAACATTCTCCGATTCGGTGCCATGGCCGGACCCAATACTCTCTGCAACAGGGACGGGCGCCTCTGGTGAACTTTGTTTCAAGAATTCCGGGCGTACCGTCCTGCCCCACGCCCTCTCCTCGTTGTCCCATGAAAGCACGGGAATGACACTGCCGCCGGTGGCGGATATCGTGCACACCTCCGCGTACTCAGGACAAATGACGTTTTCCTTATTGTAGGGTGGTGTGTCCCACGTAATCGTCGCCCCGTCTGTGCATGGGAACCAATCGACGTAACGACTTTTGGGAACTTTCAGATGCACCTGCCCGCCAAGACACTTCAGTTCCGCATGCATGGCAGCACTCAGATACGTCTCCTCCGGGTCCCTCGCATCTGTCGTGTTGGTGGGAAGCGTGTCCAGACACCACGAAGAGGGCTTATCCCCGGGCCTCGCAGACAAATATTCTCCCTTCTCAAAAACAGCCTCAAGGTCCCTCACGTCCAGTGCGGGATCAGTGATGGGGCAACTGTCCATTGGGTACTTTTTTGACAATTCAACGATACTCGAATGACACCAACCACTGGAATACCGATCCGACGCGCAGCGTTTGACACCATCGTTTATGTTGCAGAACATGTGGGAATATTTACTCAGGTTCAGTTCGGAGCACCTCTTCTGCAGCAGCTCACAGCCCGACTTCTTGCCCCAACCCATCGGCTCCGCCAACTTCCAGTTCACCTTGAAGTAGCCCAGATCAGCAAATGCAGCCAGCGTCAGCTCCGTGTAGTAGCCGGCGCCCCCAATCGGTGCCATCAACTCATCCTTCGCGTGGCGCTGTGACCAGTGCGACTCCAGCGTACTCCCGTCCCCATTTTGATCTTGTAGCTCCATGCCATAAATGTCATCGCAGTCGTAGTGCTCCCTCGCAGCCATCGCGGCATTCGTCGAGTTCACCACCACCGACAGCGCCCTGCCACGCACACCGGTAACATTCCTCACCATGCTGCGGCTGGCCATGTGCGGGTGGGCGAACCCGAGAGCATGGGCCATCAGGTGCGCGGCGATGCGGGTGGCGAGGCGTCCGTGAAATAAAACGGCCGGGGCAATGTTCATGACGCCAACGACTGGACGGCCATCCTCCAGCGTGGCGCACGGCAGTGCCCACACACCACCCGGCGCTGCAGCCACGTACAGCACCATGTCAGAATTGGCAACGCCCTTGGAACGATGCTCAGAAGGCACAGTGAAACGACTGCAAACACTGCCCGTGGCAAATTGGGGCACAACCAACGGACGCTCCAGTGGCTGGACGAGCAGACGATCCGCATGCAGTTTGACAGCTGCAAGGACAACATTGTCGA
>NW_918906.1:0-6261 GCF_000209065.1 Trypanosoma cruzi
ACCCTACTTTCCAAAAAAAAAATAGCCGCAAGAAAACATAAACGGCTCGGCTCAGGGCACCCGGCATCCTCACACCTCAGAGAAGATCCGTCCAACGCTCATGCAACCGCAAGAAAATTGGCTCCGAGACAACGCCGCGACAACCACATGCTCCCCCTTGTAGAGAGCTGGAGTAACAGGGAGCAGAACGGCAGAGAAGAAAGGGCAATCGCTCTCGTCACCTTCCAGCGCACTCACGCACAAAACCATTCAGTCAACATGTGAAAAAACAGGACAGATGCACAAGCGGCTCCCGCATTTATCCATCCTCGTCTGGACGCTAATAATTCCTCCCGTGGGTTTTCACAAACAAAAAAATCAATGTGTGTGCTTTGCCATTAGTGTCCGTCCGAAACGTGAGGCGAGACATGCAAACCACATGAGACACACCGTAGTGGCTATCTCTGTGACAGTGCATAATCCACCAATGCAGTTCAAACGGACACCACCACCACGGCAGTGGCGGCAAGGACGGTCAGAATGAGATGCCTCTTAAAAACAGTCACCACGCTGCCATCATTGCCGTCTTCTGTGGGGATGGGTGAAACAAGACTGCAGCCGTTAGTGGTGATGGCGCAGACCTTTTAATTGGGACTCACGATACTGCCGCCTTCCTTCAACTAGACCGAGCCAGGCGTGACGGGCTGACCAACGGATAAAAAGAAAAAAAACCTCCGCGGCAAAGTTACCCCAGCCTCGCCTCGCCAACGCCACAAAACACCTAATGCAGCACCGGAGCCGGTGACGTGCCTCTCCTCTGCCCCATCTCGTCGAATGCATAGATGCGTGGAGCAGCGTGGCGTGGCCAGTGCATGATGTAAATAATTTTGTTTGTACTAATTTACCACAATCGTGGTGGCAAAGGCCTTGTCTGCAAATAAAAGGAACAGGAAAAATAAGTAAGGGGTGAACGAAGCATCAAAGAACATGGCAGGACAAAAATACAGAAAAGTAATCTCACATCGTGGCGGCCGCAGCACCATCCCCCACCTTCGTGCGTTAGCAGCATCTCCGTCTTGTCCAATTCAGCCGCGGGCTCTAACAAACAAAAGGCATAAAATAGAAAATAAAGTGAGGCCCAGGCTACGTCATTTCCTCCACTCAGGTGGCATTCTCCGAACAAGGGTGTGCTAACAGACAAACACACCAAAAAATGAAACAAAGGAGCGGGCTTTGATACTGCAAGAAGCAATAAATCGTATTTCGGTCGTCCCCCACACGCACCCCCTGCACATCCTCGCAATATTAACGCAATTTCTGCTCCCCTGCCGTTGTCAGCATCCCAATACAGTACAAAAAGCCCTATCTCTTCATCATCGTTCTTCGGGTGTGGAACAATAAAAAGTTACAGTCGCTTCCCCAGAACCCCAGTGAATAGTCACCGTCGCCAGTACATTGAAGATGTTGTTTGCAGCGTCGCAGAGCTGATCCGGCCAGTGTTTGCCGACAAGCCGCTCAGCCCCTGCTCCAGGTCATTGGAACGTCACGACATCGGCAATCCTCTCGGCTGCACCATTAACTGTGGCATTCACCTCCCAAAACACCCTTTCGCCCATTGTCCGTGGGATACGATAACGGACCAGTATCGAACAACACAAGCCGTGAGCACAGGACTGCTGAAGGCATTTCGGCACAAATCAGCGACTTCGGCAGTTAAAAAACAGCAGCTCCAAGACACGTTTGTCCCAATTCCCTCCAAACCATTAAAATTACCTTACCAAATCAATCTCAGCAAGTCACACACGGATAAAATTGTGTGACAGCATTCCGCTGTCTTTCTTCAAGTGCAAAGAGAGAAGCTCCCCACTCCGACCCTTTTTAAAAATAATAACACTAACAGCAGCTGCAGTGAGCCACACCATCGCTACAAACACTTACACGGAGGGGCAAGAAAAGGTGTGTGGGTGTGTGCTGATAGCAGGGACCGACACCGCATGAGGAGACCACTGTGGCAACGTCCGTCGCGTACCAGCACGCCGTGCGACGCCCGCACCCAGCAATTCAACGACACAGGGGAGAGGAAAATGACTCCATGAGCAGGCAACACCCTCACGCACGGCAGGCGTCGTGCGTGCCGCGTCAGCCGTCCTCTGACACAATGCAAAAAATTTCCCACACGCATCCATCCAATGGCACCGTGATTCCCACCACCGGCGGGCACGCAGCGTCCTCACCATGTCTGCATGGAGGCCACGGGACGCACAGTCACCGTCGTCCAGCCGCCAAGAGTTTCCTGCAGGGCACTGTCTGTGTTATTGTGTGTACGTTTGTTTTGGAGGCTGTCAGAGTATTTCTTACCCACCACGACGTGCACAGTGGCGTGTGCGGGAGTCTTGAATTACCGTACTGCCCGTGAGTGGGAGAATAATGATGAAATGCAAACACACACAGAAAAAAGGAAAAGGCAGTACAATGGCAAAAACAATGCAAGAGACAGCAAGTAACAATAGTGAATAATGGGATAAATGAAAAAGAAACGCAGAGCAGTAAAGCGGTAGATGAATCAATAGCGAGAGCAGCCGGCACCCCCCCAAATGCGTCGAACCTCAACAATTCATACATTCCGCCTTTTTCCCCTCGTTTCGGGCCATATTTGTCCCACTCTTCTTTTATTTGGGGCCAGCCATGAAGGCGAAGAATTCACACGGCTCTGGCACAAAACAGGGTTGTGGATGGGTGGGAAACCGCAGGTGCTTCATGCTCATGGAGGACAAACAAGTCGACTTTGTGCGGGAACTTCCGCCTCGCGTCCCGCCGTGTGCAAGCGCAAGAGGGCGCCTTCTATTCCCAAAACAAATGGCTTGATGCCGCCAGCAGCAACACATTAAAAATCGTTTGGCTACCACAAATCTGGCTCTCTTGTCGCCCAACTAGAACCGACGGTCTTTCGCAGCTGTTTGTCTCCCATATGGTCGCGATACCCAACTCTCACTTTCTTGCCTACAGGGCTCGCCGGTAATTAGAGGCTGCAGGCGCCTCCGAGACCTGTCATCAAGTCCGCAATGATGTCCTTTCAGAAATGACAGGCTCCCACACCCGGGCAATTCCAACCCGCAAGGAAGGGTCAGGGATATCACACAAACAACAGCCGCCCAGACGGGCAACGAGCAGAACAAGCACTCAGAAAGAAAAATCTATAAAATCCCCATTCCTTCCTCAATCAGCCAAAAAGCAAAATGAAAAAAAAGAAAGGTGTGCACGCGCTCATGGATGGGAATACGCATGAGTGGGGCAGCCCAAAACCTGTGAGTTTGCACTGTACACCACAAAAAAATGACCTCTATCACTGGTAAAAAGCATGTAAGTACCAAAACCATTCAAAGACCCATTTTCCCTTTTTGTGCCCTTTCCAAAGCAAAAATCTTCACGAAGCTAAATAATTAACGCCAATATCCCCATTTATTCGAAACAATTCCACCTCTTCCCGTAGGCATTCTCAATTTTATTCTTTATTTCTTTTTCTTTTCTTTTTTTGTTGTTGCATATCGCCGCTCCGCTACCATAAACACTATTTTCACTGGGCAAAAATTTAATTTCGCTTTACATGAAAGAGGGGGAGAACAGGATACCCAAGACTCTCCTCAAGGGCCTCCGCAAAAGCAATGTAAAGTCCACTAG
This sequence comes from Trypanosoma cruzi, assembly GCF_000209065.1. Classification (NCBI taxonomy): domain Eukaryota; phylum Euglenozoa; class Kinetoplastea; order Trypanosomatida; family Trypanosomatidae; genus Trypanosoma; species Trypanosoma cruzi. The sequence continues at coordinate 3,658 of NW_918906.1, forward strand.
ATCCACAAGCAATCCCCACATAGCCAGCTGCCTGCGTCACCTCCTTCTTCCCAGAAAAGTCACCGGCGGCAAGAAGAAAGAACAGGAGCGCCATCGAGGTAAAAAGGAACTGCATTACGCGATGCGACCTCAAAAAGGCAACAAAACCCATACATACGGTGTGGAAACCCCATAATAAAGAATATAAGCCCATCAACGACCCCTCTGTTTTCACCACAAGCGCGTTCTCTTCGGTGTGTGGCAAAAGCCATGTACCCACAAGTGAAAGCCAAAAGGCGCCATAACTTAGGAAAGATATCGCAGAAAACGCGTTTCCATCAAAGTATTCCAAAAGTCCAACGAAGAGCTGCATCCCGCCGCCCATGACCAGACCCATCGCAGGAATCACAGAGCCCAGCTCAAATATTCCGGCATTACGGGATTGAAGAAGAATGGTTGAAATGCCAAATCCAAGCATCCCCAGCGAGGAGAGATTCACACGCTTCTTGGGCAATGCGACCTTTTTTACAAGTGCCAGATCATTGGAATTCAAAATATTTTGAAGGACAGTCAGCATCAACTCCGATTTTTCCTCATCCGCGGTGAGAGCAGCAAGCAACCGATTTGCGAGGGGGTCATTAGTCTTCCTCGAGTTGGAGTGTCGGCCATCAAACTGCTCTCCCTGGAGTTCATCAAAATTGGAGTTGCTCATTGTATGTACGCCAGAGTGGATACGGGTCTCCCCGTGTGTGTGCAAGTCTTCTAACCGGTTCAGCTTTTCAACAAGCTCTTTAATGAAGGTGCTGCTTGTGTGTTTCTGCGAGCAACAAAGAGGGAGTTACGGAGGAGTGACGGTGAGGAAGCCCCAATTCAGGGAAGAAAAACAGAGAAACACACAGAGAGGTGGCCCCTACATAACCTCCAACATGTCTTGTCGACGGATCTTTCCGGCTCCACAGTCTTCTCCTGAAGGGGTAAAGAAAATTATTTATGACGACCGGCGGTACAGAAGAGGCGGCAAGGCCCAATCCCCACAATCAGCACAACAAAATTTTAAGCTCGCGGATGTGCACCGTCTTCCCTCCACCCAAAAAATCAGAAACACGTGTGAGTGAACATTAACATTAATCCTTTTTTCCATGTTCCACCTTTATTTTCCTCAAATAAAAACAACAATTCCCCTCTCCTTACTTTCGTTTCTGCCCCGACGCCTCCTTCAATCCCTCGTTTTCCTTCGATGATGAGAAATCTCTTCACGCAATACCACAACGCGCAAAAATATGAGAAATCATGCGGAATACACAAATAAATAAAACCCTACTTTCCAAAAAAAAAATAGCCGCAAGAAAACATAAACGGCTCGGCTCAGGGCACCCGGCATCCTCACACCTCAGAGAAGATCCGTCCAACGCTCATGCAACCGCAAGAAAATTGGCTCCGAGACAACGCCGCGACAACCACATGCTCCCCCTTGTAGAGAGCTGGAGTAACAGGGAGCAGAACGGCAGAGAAGAAAGGGCAATCGCTCTCGTCACCTTCCAGCGCACTCACGCACAAAACCATTCAGTCAACATACGAAAATAAAATAAATAACATCAATTTGTTTTTCCATTCATTAGCTCTTATCGTGGCATTCAACACTTTTTATATATACATATACATTTATATTTACATCAACAAATAGAAAAAATATATATATTTTTTCTGGTCTTTTTTAAATATAGAGTGTAATTTTTTTCCTTCAATTTCCTTCAATTATGTCTCAAATTAATGGATTTTTCTTCTCCCTCAAAGTTACTGTGGGAAAAGTTTTTTTTTACACGTTTTTTTTTTCTTCGGCTGAGTTTTTCATTGGTGAAAGTAGGAAAGATTAAATCGTTATTTCCTGCTGTTTGATTGTAATCAACGGTGCAGGATTTTGTAAATCGTTTGTTTATTTTCAATTATTACTATTATTCCTTGTTTTCTTCATTTTTTATTACTGCGGACTTAATATATCTATAGTACTCCTTTGTCTTTCTCGCCACTCCTCCACGTGAGCGGAGTGGTGGGAAAACCCTCATTTCTCCTTATTTTTTTCTCTACCCCGCCTCTCTTCTCCTCCAGTCACGTTAACTCTTAACCCTCCTAATACATGGAGGGAACAAGGGCAGCAGTGTTCTTTTGTGGGCATCATTCAACGTCATTGCAATGCCACAGTAAAAGGCAATGACGCCGCAGATCATTCCCTCGTAACCGGCGACCTGCAACATAACGCTGCTATTCGCCCATAAAGCAATGCTCTGAGTCACGATGAAGAGGAATCCTGTAAAGAAAACCATAGTGACTGCAAGCGGCTCGCAAAGAGAAGACAAAAATCCGATAAAAAGAATAAGTGCCCACAAAAAGGCGTTGATACCGACCAATCCATCCTCCGCCCCTTGCAGAGACGCATAAGGCGTGCCCGGGTTCTTCTGCGGTAAAATCCACACCATAGCCGTCGCCAACCAAAAGGCACCAAAGCTAGTGGAAATTGTACAGCCAAACGTGTTTCCACGAACAAATTCCATGACGCCCGCAATCAGTTGCGTGAGACCGCCGTACATTATGACAACTCCTGCCGTCGTTGTGTTCATCGCGAATAGC
>NW_918910.1:0-6269 GCF_000209065.1 Trypanosoma cruzi
GGTGATTCGGCGGCAGTGGACAAAAGATGCGGTGTCAGCACATCCGTTGCTTTTATTCCCGAGGGCCGCTTGGGAATGGCGGTTTGACGGAAATCGACTGGCTCGCCGCCCGCTTGCATCGTGGCTGCGATTGGGGGGTCCTTCCCCATCGCGTGAATCGTGGCCGCACGATCGGCTGGTTGAGCGGCGGAAGGCACATCCCCCGCTTCGGATGCATGCCGTGTCGATGATGACGAAATGCCCCTCGCAGCTGCGATTGGGGTGAGTCGTGCGAGTGGTGGGCGCTGCGTCCTCCAACACGCAAAAAAAGCCACATGCATCTTGAACGTGTCGCGGCCGCAGCAGCACTACCCAAAAAGGGTGCAGTGACGTGAGTGCTCCTCCCTGCCTTCTACTCGTCTCCCCCCTCCCTCCTTTTCTGCCTGCTGTGCGGGCGTGTAATTCTGCGGGTAGAAGAAAAACACCAAAAAAAACACAAAAAAAAAATTAATAAATAAATAAAAGAAAGTGACGGTAAACGCACGTACACGGCAACAAAACAAATCAGCAAAAAAAAAAAAAAAATTAATATGCCGGTCGCAAGGCGTATTCATCCCTGAAAGACGTCCGTTTTTGAAATAATAAAAAAAAGCATGCCGCCCATCGCAGCTGCGTGCTCGTGTTCTGCCCTTATCGTCGTCTGGAAGAGCGGCGTTGGATCCCACACACCACAACACCATCCACAAAAGCGGGAATAAATTTATTGAATTATTTATTTTTCTCTTTTCCTTCAGTCATACATTTTCTCCATTATCCTCTTTGCATTTGTCTGTTTCCTCTTCCTTTTTTCTTTCTCCTCCAGCTTCGTTGAAATGCCGCAATTCTTTCGTTTCACACAAAATATTCTTGCATATATGTATATATATATTTCTTTTAACTCATTCTATTCCCCCTTTCCTTCTCTTCCTACAGCATCATTGGACTGACTCAAGGGAAAGACTTGCCCCCCGAACAGACGTGTACCACATGCATGTACCCATGTTGCCAAGGACCGCCCCCCCACTCTAGATACACATGAATTTAATATCTGCGCGGCATCTTTTTCCGTTGGTGAGAGCCAAGAAGGTTGGACGACTCTGCTCCACCGCTCGGCCCAGCATCCGTAGCGAATGATACCTTGGAAGTTATGGGCTGAGCAAACGACAATGTGCCCGTGGGATTCGAGACACCGGAGGGAACGCCTGGAACGGACTGCAAGCCTCCTCCACCAAAGGCCCCAGAAGGGGCGTCATTGTACGACGGCGCGGCAAACGGATTTGGCCCCGCAGTGGAATCAACACCGGCCGAACCAAACGAAGACGGAAAGTTGGATAAAGGAGCACTGGCAGGAGTAGTAAAGGCGCCCGGCCCTGAAGGTACACTAAAGGGATTGGAGCCAGCGGAGGAGAAAGAAGGAACCGTAGGTGTCTGCCATGCGTCCGACGGCGCGGCGGAAACAGTTGTAAATCCAAACCCCTGTTTGGCAGAAAACTCATTGCCAAATCCAGCAGACATGTTATTAAAGGAGGAAGCCGATGGATTGCCACCATTACTAGAAGAATTGTTGGCCGTCGTTGTTTCTGCTGTCGCCACCCCTCCTTTGGTGGGCTCAACCACATTCATTGCACCGCCAAGGCCGGATGTGCTCGCCTCCGTTGAACTCCCAGAAGATGCGCCAAATGAAAACGGATTTTTTGGCATTGAAGTCGTTCCAGTCGCAGGCGTCCCACTTACCAAATTTCCGCCGAACGAGAAGGGATTCTTCTTCTCCGTGGAAGACCCTGCAGAAGTGTGTTCCGCTTTCATCGCCGGTTCAACCCCCGCCCCAGTCGAGGCTGTTGGGCCTTTAGAATTGCCACCAAATGTAAAAGACTGCTTTGGCGCTAATGAAACATCTGTGGCGGGTGCCTTATTCGTCGTATCCCTCGTGGTGGTGGTGGTGGTGGTGTTGGCATTCGCAGGGGGACGACTGAACGGCGGCAATTCCAACGACTGTGGGTGGGCATGAGGGTGTCTCTTTACATCTTCTATGGACTTCTCTAAAAGAGCAACGGCCGTGGACGTCTGGTTCACTTCGTTACGCAAGGTGGTGACATCGCCGCGGAAGGTTTCTACGAGAGTCTGTAGCCCTTTGAGAGATCCGACGGCACCCTCCATCGACGACTGCCTTCCATCCATCAGCTGCACATGTTTTCTGAGTTCCGCCACTTCTACTCGCAGGTCACTGACAAAACAACGCGCACCTTCTTGGGAATGTTCAATTGCCTCACGACTTCGTTGCAACTCTGCCCGTGTCTCCTCCACAAGTTTGCTTAAATGATCATACTGATCCTGCATCCGTCTCAGTTCTGTGCGGAGCATAGCGGTATTATCCTCTGAAGAAACACCGTCCCCTTTATTGATGTTCAATGGCTCCTTCCGTGCAAGTTTTGCGCTCCTGTAGTATTCTATAGACTCGTTCAAGAGGGACTGCTCTTCCTCGTTGGATATAGGCCGCACATGGCCTTGATGACTCAATTCATACGGATTCACAGCTCTACTATCGTCATGAAAATTTTTACTTCCCGCAGTGTGGCCTGCAGTTCGTACGGCAATTCCGTTGAAATGATACCCACGTGGCGCCAATTCCCGCCCTCGTTTTCCACGCATTTCGGATGTGTCTTTCGGTTGGCTCAGTGACACGCTTTCCATTGACAGATTTGGTGTGAAGAGCATGGGAACGGGCACCGCCAAGTCGCTCTGCACGTAAAAGTGATTCACAACGGGCGTGTTTGTCATCCAAGTCGTTCCCACAGCCGTGTTGATGCGTCTCTACTCCTCTGCGTAAATTCCTTCGGCCACAGATGCAATGTGCGGAATCCCTACTCAATCGGCAGCCACAATCAATCTTATTATATCCTCCCTGATTCACGTGCCATAATGTCATTACAGAAGCAGATGAGAAAAAAAAAAAAGAGAAGCAGAATGGAAAGAGAATATATATATATATATATATATGCATATTAAAGTGAAAGAAACATCCTTTCCAACCACCACCATGACACGCAGATACATACAAGGAAAAGGGGGGAGGATGTGAATACGCAGCATTTGAAAGAAACACTGACTCAACCCAATAACAATATTCGTCTTTTTTCCTTTTTTTTTTCTTTTTCCAACTCACCCGCCCATCCACGTATCAACCGCGACTGTTCAACTCGGTGTCGTGCTGTCCGCAACCCACTTGAGGTAATCCTCGCTGCCGGGCCCCATTGGCACGCTGATGATCTCCGGGACGTCGTACGGGTGATGTCGCGTCACATCCGCAACCACCTCCTCGATAAGTGAAGTCCGTGTTTTTATCATCATGAGGCACTCGCTCTCCTCCTGCAGGCGGCCCTCCCACCGATAGACGGATTGAATGACGGGAATGATGTTCACGCATGCCGCCTTCTTGCCCATGACCAGCTGCTTCGACAGCTCGCGTGCCACCTCCATCGAAGGCGTCGTCACGTAACACACAGAGAACATAAAGGAGAGTATTTGACACAACACAACTCCGTGAAGAAGAAAAAAAAAAAAAAAACAGCAAACCCCAATAATAATAAAAATTAAAGAAACTGCAAAAGAAAATAAGAATAATAATAATAATTTGCTCTCTGGACGGAGAACACCCCACCCCCTAAAAAAAAAGAAAAAAACGGCATGCACACGCAAGACGGCCACCAAAATGTGGAGGGCAACAGAAAAGGAGGGAAGGAATTTCATATGCAGGTGTTTGTATATATATATATTAGCAGCTGTAGTGTTTCCTTTCTTCATGGGAAAAGAAAGTGAAAGAAAAAATGATAATAATCCTCTTCCATGTGGTGGATGATCGCCACCCATACACACACACACACACAGACACGATTTCAATGCATCTCCTCCCCCTCAGTGGAGCACCATCAGTGGCAAAAGCAAGCACACACACACACACGTAGGCACATACACCCACTAAAGTTTATGTGTCACCGGGGTGGCCAAAGACAAAACACTGCCATCCAGTTCCCTCACACCTTCGATCTATTGGAAGTCCATCCAGGCACGGAAACGAGGTGTTCACCGGGACACACAAGAGCAGTGAGCTCCCCGCCATACACACACCGAGTGTCCAATCCGATCGCATGAGGGTAGCGTTGGAGGCCTCGTCTGGCGTCGTGGCCAAAGACAACAGTCTCCGGACCCTGCCACAGCGATGCCCACGGCACACCGTCCGTTGTATCCTCAGATGCCCTGTACAGCCCGTCATCCTGCAAAATGAGGTTGCGCATCGTAGTGACCTCCTTAACCAATTGCCGCTCAAGCGGGTGTTGAACGTGAAGGCCCGCATGTACCACCAGAATTTTGTGTGCGGGAATGCGGAGAATATGCGGCAGTTGTGATAAATACTCTTCAACATCCTGCGGTAGCGACATGGCAAGCGGGGCTAAACTCGATTGGCTATTCTTCCCGTGCAGCGCCCCATGTTTTCGTATCTTTTTCCGAAGTTTGAGAAGCTTGGCGTCATGATTGCCAATCACACCGCGTGCTCCAAGGCTCTTCAGCAGACGCACAACGCCAAACGAGTCTGGCCCTTTGTTCACCATGTCCCCAGCGGTGATTAACTGATCCCTTCCCCTCGCAAAGTCTGTGACTGATAAAATGTCCTCCAGTTGGGCAAGGCAGCCATGAATGTCGCCTACAATCACAACCCGCCCATTCACGTTGTGGAGAGTCTCCAACTGTGCGTATTTTTTTCCCATCGTGATGCTAACAGCACACATACACACACACACACACACAAACGCCCTAGTGCAATAAAAAAAAGGCACCAGACTATTGAGCGTCACAAAGAGAAAAATCACAGAGAAATAGTAACATGCAAATCCATTACAACCGCAACTGCCAAAACCACCACCACCACCAGCAGCGGCGGCAAAAATGCCCTGACTAAAATTCAGAAAAAAGAAAAATAAAAGGAAAAATATCTGATATGGCAGTAACGTCCATAATATATACAACCCCTCCAAGCGTCTTTTGTTCTACCGAGTTTCCTTCAGTCTATGGCTCTGCAAAACAGGCATAAAAATCTCACTGAACCTCCTTCATATTTGCATACATGCACCAAAATAACAATAATAATAATACGTGGATAAGTAAAAGCAGACAAACGGTATAAATGCGTGTGTGTATGTGTGCTCCTAGAGACAGTGATACCACACCACCACCTCCGCCTCTACCGGGTCAATGCAGACATAGCAGTAGTTCAGGTTACTGGGCTCCGCGTCATCGGTTCGAGTAAAGAGTGAAAAACCGCTCACTGCCTGCACAGAAACAACAGTTGAAACCACTTCCGGTGTCAATGCGGTACCGTCCACATATGCGGCACGATCGGGCTCGTCCATGCCATCCCCAGCAGATGTTGCCTCATTCTTCTGCACCGCACGAATGGCGACAAGGCCCTTGTACCACGCCCGCGCCACATCAAGGTAAACTCCCAAGTCGTCATCCCACTGGTTGTTGCTGCCGCCACCCGCCACAAGGCGCCATAAAATGTGATACAAAAATTCGGAACGCTCCGCCTCCGTAAAAATGCGACGAAGTGCGGCAATTGAAAGTCCTGCACCAGAGCCATAATTAATCGCGTTCCACGCCTCCTCCTCGGCATACTCATCTCCCTCATGGCTTATGGCGCGATTGTGTGCAAGCAAGAAGAGCGCCCGCAACTCATCCGTCACGGCAATGTCGTGTGGAAGATAAAAATCCGGGCGTCGGACGACGGGCAAACGCACGCAACCGTCAAATATGGCCGCTTCTGCCTCATCGTGACATACATCTCCCTGCACCTCCACATGCCGCACAACTCCTGCCTTGACGAGACGAGTGAATGGCTCAAGTGTCGTCCAACTACAGTGCAGCTCGGTGTATTCCACCGCGTCACGTGTCAGTCTCATTGCAGGAGAAAGCGCAAGGGCATCACGCACGGCGGTGGAGTCAAAGAGAGACACAAGAAACTCCTGAAGCACCCCTTTGTGAAATCCAGAGAACCGTATCGCACCAGCCACAACGGCACCGTTGCCAACACCACCGCCATGAGACGCACCCTCCTGCGCAATTCGGCTTTTATTCTCCTGCTCAAACCGGAGGGCACACACACGAGTCTGACTGTGCAGCCCCCACCTTCGCTGTGCCTCCTTATAGGCGGGGTCCGTCAAAACATTTTCCAAACGTCGATGAGTTAACGGCTCAAA
>NW_918911.1:0-6269 GCF_000209065.1 Trypanosoma cruzi
CAGTTCACGCACCACGAGACGGCATCCACGCAAGGAACGCGCACACCGCCACCGCCTCCAGTTCAGTCCCACGGTAACGGGATACGGCCACAGCCCGCCGCCGGCACACAACGCACACGGAGCAAGCAATCACCCAAAGAGCCACACGCGGAAGCGGATCCTCATCCATCCATGACGCGGCGCCTCACTCCACGCGGTCACACGGAGTGCACTGTTTCCTCAATAGACCTTATTCGTCGTCCATCCCGCTAAGATGCTTCTGTTAGTGATGGGCCTTGGAACACAATAGAAGAAAATGGACAATGCGGTAACGCCGTGACACCGCTGGTGACAATGATTCCCTCATACCGGGACAATTCTCCAATTACGCCTCGTATACACACACAATCAACTAACATACTATACAGAAGTCACCCAATGTTTTTCACCAGAAGCCAAACAACCCCTTTCCCTCCCTAATTTCTTTTGTCACTGTTAAGTTCGATAGCGTTGGACATTTTGGCATTTGTGTGCGGTGCTGCCGCATGGTGCTGGTGCACCCGCACCGTACGCACACACAAACACACGTATCCAAAAATACATAAATCCCACAATATTTTTTACCACAAATCAAAATGACCCGTTCACTTGCAATTTCCTAATCTATTCTCCCATTTCTGTGGTTATTCCTCACTTCGGAGTGCTTCGTCTTTTCTAAAGTCTCTGCATGGTATTGCCGCTATGTACTGGCACACCTCTTCCTCCAGAACACCGAATCTCACGGCTCTCTTCGCTCACATTATCGGAATTGTCGACATCACATCTCTGCCAGTCATCGGCATGCTGTCTGCGTGCTGCACACAAATAATCACCCACGACATGTCTCGGGATAATTCCTCCCAACCATTAAAATATGCCGCCAGGCACTCAGTGAACTGCTGCACAGTGCTGGTTGTCGTGTGGTGCCCACCCGCCGTATTCATCCGCAGCCCAAACAGCGTCACTGGTATCTTCACAAAGAAAAAAAAGACGTCCACCAGCGGAAAGTTTGTGGCCCACGGTTTGTAAAGCACCGCGTAATTTATTTTACGGACCGATTTTTCATCTTCACTCGGCAGCAAACCCTCATCTCCCTTGGGATGCAATTCAGGGCAACTTCAAGACGCAGGGCGTTGCTTGACGTCCTGTTGGCGGCTCAAACTCCGTGAGTTTCGTCGCCATTGCCTTGACAAAGGCACTCTCCGTGAACGATTTCAAAACAAACCATCCAAAAAATATTGGCAAAATATTATCCCTCGACGCCAACATCAGCCTCAAAAAGCTATTTTATTCTGCTACACTTGGGAGGCGTTCCAATGTCCGTTCCTCGAGGCAAGCAGATATCGGTGCATTGAAAAGGATCACACCGCCTGCGTATATTTCCCGAACAACTTTCACAAGCCTGTGGGACGGATCCTCAGAACACCATGGCGACTCACCTCCCCGTGAAAAGTACTCTTTCGCAGTTACCTCTTTGATCGATTGCAATGCAAACTCCACCGCTCCACAGCGTTCCTTAAACGCCTCCTCATCAAAGACGTGACGTGGAATCGATCACAAAAGATAAATGTGTTTTTTGACCTCTTTCCAGCATTCCGCTTGCTTCTCTTTAGTCTCATCACGCGTCATCCAGGCGCACATCGCCTTCATATCCACCTCGTCGGGGCAATTCACGATGACTCGCGCGGCTTGTAGTTGCTTCGCCCACTCATCATAGTTGGTTACCTTTAGGAATGGCACCACAATCATGCCCCATCCAGAAGTAGGCGCAAAATGTCCCAGTGGTGGCGTTCCCTCCTTTGCCACATCGTAGATAATATACACATTCCCCCCATGCCCCCTCAAACTTCTCAACTCCGAGACGCACATGTCCTCATCGCTGCATCTTGTCACCGCTCTGGTGGTCTTGTCAGACACGTACGCAGCTCCTCCACCAAAACAGTGGAATACCACTTGGAGTTTCTTGGCATCGCAGTGCAGCAGCTGGTAGAGGAGGTACGAGCCGGCAGCCATCGACTTCCCGATCCCGGGCGTCCCAATCAACACACGTCGCTCGGGCTTACAGTCAGTCCCACCGTGAGGGCTGAACCACGCGGTTACATCGCCCTTGACGGTCCGCCACGCTCGATCCACCTCACAGTTTACAAAAACGTCCTCAGGAAGATCCTGTATCGTATGCCACGTGTACGGCCATGCCTTCTCCGAGGCAAGCACCATCAGCACGGGAGGTGCTGCACCGATTTGCTGCACAGCGTCATTCTCTTCGATAGCGTCGTCAGCTTCCCTGTACGACCATGACTGCTCTGGCCTCCCCTCATGCACCTCCATTCCTGTCCCGTTTTCTTTCGCTCCACGCCGTCCGGAAGTTCCACCGCATGGCTCCGCCCCGCATTGTGCACAGACTCGTACAATCCCTCCAGTTTCTCCGGTGCGCTCGTCGTCGTTGGTTTCCTCGCCTCCTCGGCAGCTGCATCCAAGAAATGTTTAGTGGAGTTATGAACAGCTGCTTTTACCTCCGCAGCAGCTACCAACCACCCCGGTAGATTGTCGACACCCTTATCGCAAAGCTTGCGTATATCCTCATCGAAGATCACTTCACCCTTCACAGCGCGCTTCATACTCAAATAACGACCGGATGCCTGCATTTCGTTCAGTGCTCCTTTATCACGGATATACCTCGTGGGGTCCTTGAAAAACTCCTCCAGCATGACATCCCGATTGGTGTCCACAATGTCCCTGCCGTCCAGTTCCCTCGTAAGAAAGTCGCTCAGCCTCATTTCATTGACGCGAACTCTTCCCTTAAACAGTACCTCTTCGATATTAGTGGAAATGGTAAATTTCATTTCTTGCGTTTGTCTTAGCCTTTCCTCTGCCTCCCGCCTCGCTTCTGTCAGTACCTGCGTGAGTACTCCGTTTGGTGTTCCCCTTGCAAGAGGAGTGATCGTATCCTTTTCGTTCATAGTCCCTCCATTGCCCGAGAGAGAGCACACCTTCGTGAAGAGGCCTAGTAATGGCCTCCAGCGCTTGGTGCGCAGTTAAGTTAATAATTTCTTCAAGAAGCCGCTGGTCTTGTACGTAATCATCCGGCTCCTGAACAAACAACTCCATCGTCACATTGTAGTCTTTCAACAACAGCCGCCCTGCCGCCAACATAATTCAAAAGGAAATCACTCAGCCTCATGTTGGTGCTGCTCATGGTCCACTGCGGCCACACTTCACTCCCCACCACATGTCGAGCTGCAGCGTCGGAACCATCACAAGAGCCACGGCGAGGTGCCATCACAACACCCGTGCGGTGAAGCATCCCACTCGCACCGCCCAACTGCGGCCAGCAGGTGCCGCTGGCCCCAAAGCACACTCGCGGCTGTTTCGTCCCGCAGTCCCAATGGCGTTGGGCGTGGCACTCGCACGGCTCGGTGGTCGGTGCGCCATGCAGCCGCACTGCAACACCTGTCGGTGAAGCAGCCGAGGCCTGCAACCAACCCCAACACCGCCACACTATCGCCCTTTTTTATCGCCCTTTTCTGTTTTTTCACGTTGTCTGTCTGTTTGCTTCATCACCGACACCAAAAACAAGTGCACACCTTCACAAAAGGGAAGGAACAAATAGAAAAGGAGGCACGATCCCACCGTCACGCCGCGGGCCAACACTCTCGTCCACCCACCGCCATTGCCGCGCAGGAGACCACAGTCACATCGCAGAGTCAGCACCACAATGTGCACCACACCATCGTGCACTGAACGATGGGCGAGACGCGGCCATGCATCGCCCGCTCCATTTTCCCACCCATCAATTCTTGCGTGCCCGCACAAGGCAGCAAACAGAATCAGAGTGCACACAAACCCAATCAACACCCTCACTCGCTGAAGCACATTATTCGCATGGAGTGACAACATTTGGGGACACACCAGCAGCAGTAGCAGGCTGAATGGAATCTCCCTGGCAACCCCGCGAAGAGACACAACAACTCTGCGGAGTAAAAGTGGCAGCCTCTCGATGTTGCCCGCAGTTCACATGGCTGGAAGAATTCCACGCACGCATAGTTCCGGACACCTCGCTGTTTGAGTGCACATCAACAGAACATGCGAAAAAAATACCTGCGCGCAAGACGGCAATTAAACATGTGAAAAGTCGGCCTGTTTTCTCCGATGGCGCTGGCGAGCAGTCCTACACAATCCAATCAAAGTAGCACGCCGGACAGGATGGCGTCCGTCATTTAATTAAAAAAATGCGACACTGAAAGGGAGCAGAGAAGAGTTGGCGCATGCGATTGCCAGCGACAACTGTGAGCAAACCCGCCAGCACCAACTGAGGTGCCGAGCAGCACGTTTGTGTAGAACTGGCCGTCAGGCAGAGAGGATAAGCAAAACAAAAGGGCAGCAAACCCTCTCGTTCAATGTCTCCTGACCGCGACACCAGAATCAAAATAACATGGACGATAAGAGCGGCAACGCCTTCTCCAAGACATCGTGTCGAGAAACCGCAGGACCTCAGGAAGGGAGAAAGGCAGCGGCGGCAGCCACAGCGGGGAGGCAATAAAACGGCTGACAGGCACCTTCGCGTCGACGCGCACAACACATCCGAGTGGGCCGGGAGCACAGACCGAACCGCTCGGAAACACACGCATCAAATCCGCAAAACAAAGTCGCAGTGAATCGACAGGAACTCCCCGCCCAAAACAAATTTAAAAGGTGGCGTTTTTCAAGGGGAATCCGCCTTTCCGACGACGGCACGGACGCCTCGCAGTAAATTCTTGCAAATCTCCCTTCGCAGGTCCGCAAGAAAACGCAGCGGAATAAAAAGAGAGCGAAACGACGCAAAAAAATAATCCTCCTAACCGACCAGGTGGCAGGCCGCCCTCGCGCAAGTGGACAAAACAAAACTTCACTCCGGTCTTGTCGTGGTGGTCGTCTCGCAACATTTTCTTCCTTCTCGTCGCAGTGAACATCCCCCTCCCACAAATCATTTGTTCGAGCCATGTTCCTGCAGCCAAACATCACGCTGCTGGATCCCGCGGCACAGTCCTCGGCACAGAAGTGAGGGGAGGAAGAGGGACCGCAGAAGTTGCGAGCAAATCCGAATTCGGTGGCGGTCGCTGCAGTGAAGACTGACGTCCCACGCGGTGTCCCTTTTCTAGGTCCGGTCCTCACCGTGCCATGCGCTCAGCGTGCGGTGCGCCGGCCGCTCCGAACATCCATACGTGCTTGCGTCTCACCGTCGCTCCCAGCCCCGTTCGTTGGCTGCATCAGGGATGTCGTCATCCGGAGACGGGCATAAGGACGTTGCATCCAACAAAACCTTCAGAGGCACCCGGTGGGCCAACGACGACCATCACTGCGGGATGTGCGGCCCTTCCGCCGCTCACCTCAAATCGCACTTCTACGCCTCCTCGAGCAGCAGCAGCATAAATACACCGGTCGACTAGAGGCCGTCACCAGCCATTGCAGAAGACCACTGTGCCCCAGTGCTACGAAACCCGAATTGCATTGACGGGCCACTTCGGAAAACCCTGTCGCATCCTCCCCCATTATGCGGAAACACATCCATTGTGCATGAGTCCACCGCAGCCAAATGAATCCGGTCCAAATACCCTCCAAATCAAATTCCCCTTTCCGCAAGCCATTCCTTCATTCCATGCGCCCTGCCCCTCATCCGCACGTGCCCACTCACGCAAACCGCCATAGACAGATGGTGGCCGCCCAACGCTCCGGCAAAACATGTCCAGCACGCACTCGCTTAACAAATAACATGCGCAAACACACGGCACGACGGCGGAGAAGCGCACACCGAAAGGATGAGGCCCTCCACAGCAGTCACAGCCCACCGCACGCATCACACCCGTAGGAAGAGTGACTCGTGGTGCGCGCTCCCTCTCTCCTCCTTCTCTTCATGCCCACGGAGGAAGCAGCTGCCACCCGCAACCGCCAGCACACGCCACAAAAGAAGCATCCAAATCGAATGAAATGTGCATTTTGTGCGTGCATGTGGTTGTGTGTGCCTGCAGACACACAAAGCAAAGAAGTGGAAAAGAGGAAGCAGAGTATGTGGAGAGGCGCACAAAAATGTACAGCGGAGGTGCGTGGCGGAAGCAACAAGAAGAAGACCGCTCAAACTCATGACTGCACTGCCGTCCAAGCAGTGGCAATTCACACAAGATTTATTTAAAACAAAAAGAAAACCATCCCCTTCATCTTACACAAACCCCATCACACAAAATAATTATAAATAAAAAAAAGAAATCGTCCATTAC
>NW_918912.1:0-6277 GCF_000209065.1 Trypanosoma cruzi
GCAAGGGCGTGTGTGTGTTCAGGGATGTTGCGGTGGCTGGCGGCAGCGTGCTGCAGATTGTGTCCAGCAGTTTCCGTCTCGGCTTCGCCATGCTCATTGCAAATACGCTGACTGTGACTGATGGCAGCTGGCTGGTGCACCGCGACAACGAGTTCCGCACCGCCCACGTTGTGTACGTGGACAAGGAGAACGGTGTGGCGTTCCGCGATCAGAGTGTGTGGTCGATACTTGACAACAAACTCACGTATGGCTCGTACTCGTCGACCATTGCACACATGTCCAGCAACTGGTCACCACCATCCGACACGTGCCCGATCATCTACGGCGTGTGCAACGAGGCAGTGGGCTCACCTGTGACGAATTACGGAGAAGACCTGAATATTGGAGCACCCGTGACAGTGTTGGACTGTGGCATGTGCACCGTGGAGGCCGTGTGCTTCGCTGCGAGGACGAGCAGCATCAGCGGCTGTGAGTGCGTGTGTGCCGCTGGCGGCTACGGCGACACGTGTCTACCAGCTGCGGTTCCGGACTGCCTTGGGCCGCTTCCGCTCCCCGACGCGAAGGACACGGAGGTCCGCTGCGTGCACGGTGGCAGCATCGGCCCCGTGGACGTTCCTGATCCCGGTGTGCGTGGCCTGTGCTTCGTCAACGTGACCTTCACCGCCGTGATCGTGCTGGACCTGCGGAGCTTCGACGCACCACAGCAGACACTCAACATCACGCTGCTGCAGTGCGTCCTCATGGGTCTGTCGGTCAGGGGGAGTGGTGCGCGCGTGCACGTGAGCGTGACATCTTCGATGCTGGATTCTGGTGAGCTGGAGTTCAGGGGTGTTTTTGGCGTGAGCTCCCAGATACTGGTGGCGGGCAGTACGATTGTGACGACATCGGACCACGCCATTTTATTTGTGAAGTTTACTCTCAGTGCGAATATGACGCTGCTGCTACTTGACAACTACATCGAGGGGAGTAGGTACGCAGTCTATTTCTCCAGTGGTGCTGTTGGTGGTGGTGGGATCATTGTGAAGGGAAATAAGTTGAGGGCAACGGAGGTCGATGACGGTGTGGAATCATCTGTTTGCGTTTACGCTGTTGATGTGAGGAACGGCGGCTACTTTGACATAGAGAACAACACGATGAGCTCGGTCAATGGCGTTGTTCTTTTTGGGGTTACCACCGTGAGGTCCGCGGGGCTGCTGCGAGTGGCGGACTGCACCTTCGTTGGTGGGACGGAAATTTTTGATTCCGCGCTGGTGTATTTGTCTGGCTCTGTGACAATTGAGGGTGGTGCGCAGTGGCGTGTTGAGGGAAACAGCGTGGGTGCAGCCTCAGTATTAACTATTCAGTATTCCTGGCAAAAACTTCAGCTGTCGGGCAGCGGCACCACCGTGGCGCTTGCACACAACCGCCAGGTGGAAGGAAGCGCACTCTTCGCCAAGCTTTTTAACTCGAACACGATTGTTGCGTTAACCGCACGGTTTGTGGTGGAGTGCAACCTGCAGGGCAACGGGGAGGTGTCCTACGACTATGTGTTTCCGGAGGAGGTGATGGTGTTCAGGTGTGGCACATGTAACGACGACGCGGCGTGCTACATGCCCGGGACGGAGTCGGTGGACCGCGGCTCGTGCTCGTGCAGCTGCAAGGACGGATGGCATGGCGCGTCGTGTCTTCCCTTCGAGGTGCCCAACACGGTTGTGCCGCCCTTAGCGGAGAGAGCCGTTGACGGCGACACGAGCTGTGTGGTGGACCAGACGCTGACGAGCCTCGCGCTGAAAATGTGGAAGACGCACCACTGCTATGTGGGAGTGACATTCAGCGGCGTGGGTGCCGTGTTGACGTTCTTCCTCAACAGCATGCCACTGCATCTCCCCATCAACATCACGTTCATTGGGTGCACTTTCCGTGAGGGTGCCGCGCTGCAGTTTTTTGGGGGTGCTGAGGCGGCCGAGTCAGCCGGCGTCCTGATCCGCGTGAGCCGGACGGTGATGCAGTCCTCCGCCGTTGCTTTTTTACGTGCCCTCCCGCAGCACTGCGAGATCGCCGTCACGGAGGTTGATGCGGTGCAGACCTTCGCGGT
Organism: Trypanosoma cruzi; assembly: GCF_000209065.1. Taxonomy (NCBI): domain Eukaryota; phylum Euglenozoa; class Kinetoplastea; order Trypanosomatida; family Trypanosomatidae; genus Trypanosoma; species Trypanosoma cruzi. Next base: position 2,075 of record NW_918912.1, read on the forward strand.
TGAATTACCGGGCACTGTGAACAACATGCGGAGCGTATTGTTGCTGGACGACGTCGTGTTGAGTGCGTCTACGCTGCTGTTCAGCAACGTCAAGGCGCACGCAACGAATCGTGATGCGCCTGGTTTGTACTCGATCGGGGCGCTGAAGCTGGTGGGTGGCAGCTCGCTTCACGCGCGGTACTGCAGCCTCGATGGATACGCACACATGTTCTACGTGCACAGTCTCAGTGTGAGTGACCACTCTGTTTTTGCACTGCTCAACAATACGATGTTCTCCGGGGTAAGTCTGCTGTTTCAGGACCAAGGATTCAGCGTGTCGGATCACAGCGTGTTGCGCGTGGTGGGGAACAGCGGCTCCGTGGGCTACGCCATCTATAACGATGTCTTGTGGACTGTTCAGCTGTCAAGCTGGTTGGATTGGCGCGGCAACAACGTGGAAGTGGGCTCGATGTTCTACAACACTGAGTCCGCTTTTGTGAGCATTGACAGCAGCAGTGTGGTGACGCTGACGGGCTGCAAGATGGGCTCGACGGGGCTGTCGGTATCCTTGCTGAAGCGGGCTGAGGCCGGCTACCGTTTCGTTGCTGGGTGTCTGACGGTCGCGGGACGGGAGGTGACGACGGCGGCTGAACTGGAGCTGAACGGCATCATAGGCGTGACGACGGTTGCTGCGTGCGGGCAGTGCATGAAGGAGGGCGACTGCTTTGCACCGCTGACGACGGCGGTCATTGGCTGCAGGTGCCAGTGCGCTGCTGGAGGGCACGGCGATGTGTGTCTCCCGGCGCCTGTGCCTGCTGGCCCGCCACCGTCGCCGCCGCCACCACCGTCACCCACACCGCTGCCACCGCCGGCTGGTGGGTGCATCAGCGACATGGTGCACCCCGAGGTTGCGCAGGCTGTGGGCGGCGGGCTGTCGTGGCTGTGCTACCGCAACGTGACGTTCAGCGGGGGTGGCATGAGCCTGACGGTACTGATAGGGGCGATGACGGGTGACGTGGCGAATGTCAGGTTCGATGGATGCACGTGGAGGGACGGTGCCGTGCTGTTGCTGTTGGGCAACGCGTACGCCGCTGTGAGGTCGCTGAACGTCGTCGTCACCGGCAACACGTTCCGTGACGCGCTGCTCAGCCCGGAGGGAGGATTTCCACCGCACACGAACATCACGATCAGCGGGAACCGCTTTACTGTCACGAGGCTGATCCCTCGTTCGGGCTTGGGCCTTAGGAGGCTGTCGTGTGTTGCGATGAATGGACTGGTGATCAGCAACGACTCCGCGGTAGTGCTGAGTGGCAATGTGTTTCAGAGCGTGACGGCATCGTCAAGCGCCATTTACGTTGTCGGATCTGCGCTGAGCGTGTCGTGGCACTCCGTGTTTGCGGTGGTGGGTAACACGTTTAATATGGCTGGCGGTGACAGTACGCTGATACATCTTGAAGGGTCTAGCCAATCCTCATCGCTGAAGGTTCTGAACAACTCTGCTGTGGTGATCCGAGGCAATCTTGTGACGAGGCCGGTGAAATGCTTTTTATTACTAATTTTGGCATTACGTGTGGAGTCTCAATCAGCGGTTGTGTTTCAGGGCAACGACATACAGAGAAGCTCGGCTGTGTTCTTTCCAAGCTACTCTTCCTACATCTACGACAACTCCTGGCTGCAGCTGAGCGGCAACCTCTGCCGCGTGTCCCCATCAGAAGGCTTCCTCTTTCTGAACCCCACGGTGAAACTCCGCGACTCCACGTTGTCTGTGTCCGGCAACCGGTTTATGTCCAGCACTGACAAGCCGACAGTTCTGCGGATATACAAAGGGTCCCGCGATATCACAAACGGAGCGATTGTGGCTGCGTGCAACAGTGTGAACGGCGAGGAGGGGGCGGAATACGCCATCCCGTCCGCGTACAACGCCACCATTCTGAGCTGCAGCGACCCATGCACCCTCGCGACGTCGTGCTTCCCCGCTTACACGACGACAGCCTCGAGTGATGGCTGCACCTGCACGTGCGCTGAGGGCGGCCACGGCGATGCGTGCCTGCCCGTCGCTGTCCCCGAGCCACCGAGCACCGACGGCACCGAATTGTGCCTGCGCGACGTGATTGTGGATGTGGAGGTGAACGCCGGTCTCGGGACGTCGGTGGCGTGCTACTTTGGTGTGACCTTTGCGGCGGACGTCGTGGTGGACGTGGAGTCGATGTTAGGGAGCGTGCGCAACGTGACGCTGGCGAACTGCACGTTTGTGGACGGAGCGAGCCTGTACGTTGTTGGGTGGCTGTCTGACCCGCCTGCTGGCCAGCGCGTCGATGTGTTGATCAGCGGGCTTGAGTCGCGCTCCGGTGGCGGCGTGCTGGTGGCGAACCGATTTCCGCCGGGCTCGCGCGTCACTGTGGTGGACTCTGTGCTGATTGCAGAGTCGCGTGTTGCGTACCGCGACGCCTACGACCTTGGCGATGCGTCCGCGTGCCTCGTGTTGCACAGCGTGAATCTGACTGGGAGCGTGCTGACCATTGCGCGCACGCACGTGGCGGCTGTGTTTCGCGACGCTGTTGGCGTGTTGGTGGTTGGCGGCGTGGCGCTGTCGTCGCGTGGTGCGCTGTACGTGGACGGGCTGTCGGTGCAGACGGCGCTGGGGCTGTGCGTGTCGGTGGAGGGCGGTGTTGCGGCCAGTGGCGGCTCCGTTGTGGCGTTTGTTGACAGCGACTTCCTGCTGTGCAAGCACGCGGTGTCAGTGCGTGGGGCTGTGAGCGTGTCGGGCTCCGCAGTGGCGCTTGTGCGGAGCGAATTCTTGTCGACGGAGGACTACGCGGTGGCGTTTTATTCGACGGTGAGCCTGGATGGCAGATCGATGCTGCTGGCAAAGGGCAACGTGCACGACGGCGTCTCGAGGGAGATGCTCTACGCTGCTGGTGCCGTGACCGCTGTTGGGAGCACGCTGAGCTTTGTGCGCAACCGAGCGCTGCTGCCGCGGATGGTGTCGCTTGCGGATGGTGTCGCTTGCGGCTGGGGCGCATTTGAGGGTGGCGTGCAACGACGCTGGTGGGCGTGTCCTGTCGACGGCGGAGGAGTACGCAGCGGCTGGTTTTGGCGATGCTGGGCGCATCGACGTTGTTGGGTGCGACGCCTGCGACAGGGACACGTACTGCTACGCGCCCCGGACTGCGTCTGCGAGTATGAATAACGGTGTGTGCGTGTGCGTGTGCGGCAGTGGCAGGTACGGCGAGGCGTGCGTGCCTGTGGGCGCTCCCGCGCTGCCGCCTGCTGCGGGCACCGCGTCGAGTGTGTTTGTCCGCGAGAGCGTGACGGTGCGGTCGGTGTTCGTTGTGCCTGCCGGTGCGAGCGAGTTGACGCTGCGCCACGTTGTGCTGGACGGCGTGAGCCCGGTGCTCTACGTGCCGTGGATGGCGCGAGACGGCGTGCGGATTGTTGTGCAGAACGTGTCGCTGCTGAATGGTGCCGTGCTGTACGTGATGGGCGGAGGAGCGTCGCGCGGTGCGGGGGCGGCGGTGAGCGACGAGAGCGGGCCGGTGGAACTGTCGGTGTGCGACGTGGAGGCGCTGAACGGTGCGCTTGTGCTGACCGGCACGTATCCCGCGGGGTCCGTGCTGACGGTGACGGACTCCCTGCTGGTTGCCGCGAGGCCGACGCCGCTTGTGTATCTTCCCGGCTCGCGGTCCTCGCCGTACGCACCGGTGCTGGTGCTGTCGGGTCTGCGGCTCGTGCGGTCCGTGCTGGTTGTGTTCGGCGTTGCCCTCGTGACCGTGGTGACTGGTGGGCGGACGGTGGTGGTGGACGGCGCCGTGCTGGAGCTTGTCGGTGGCGGTGTCGCGCTGGACGCGGCTGTGTTCGGTGGCGACTATGCGTTGTACGCGAGTGCGCGCGTGGTTGCGTCGGGGGGCGCTGTGCTGCGCGTGTCGGGGAGCCAGGTGTACGCCGCGCATGGGCTGGTGTTTGGCAGCGGTGTGGTGGCCAACGCGTCCGCCGTCGTGGTGAACGACAACGCCGGTGCGGTGACCGATGGCGCGCTGCTGGTGCTGCGGGGGTCGGCGTCGTTTGCGTCCGGGTCGTGGCTGTCGGTGCGTGGCAACAGCATCAGCGGCAGGCTTCTGTCGGTGCCGTCGTACCCGCGCAGTGCGGACCTTGTGCAGAGCACACTGACGCTCCACGGGAACGCCGGCAGCGGGCCTGTCGTGATGGACGGCACCGTAGCTCTTG
>NW_918919.1:0-6300 GCF_000209065.1 Trypanosoma cruzi
GTGTCTGTGCTTGCTTTTGCACTGATGGTGCTCCACTGAGGGGGAGGAGGTGCATTGAAATCGTGTCTGTGTGTGGCGATTATCCACCACATGGAAGAGGATTATTATTTTTTCTTCTTTCACTTTCTTTTCCCGTGAAGAAAGGAGACACTACAGCTGCTAATATATATATACAACCACCTGCATACGAAATTCCTTCCCTCCTTTTCTGTTGCCCTCCACATGCTGGTGGCCGTCCTGCGTGTGCATGCCGGTTTTTTTTTTTTTTTTTTTGGGGGGGGGGGGCGGGGTGTTCTCCGTCCGGAGAGCAAATTACTATTATTATTCTTATTATTATTTTCTTTTGCGGTTTCTTTAATTTTTATTATTATTGGGGTTTGCTGTTGTTTTTATTTTTCATTTTTTAGGTTTTTCTTTGAGTACTTGTTTTTTACTTTTTTTTTTTTTTCCACGGAGTTGTGTTGTGTCAAATACTCTCTTTTATGTTCTCTGTGTGTTACGTGACGACGCCTTCGATGGAGGTGGCACGCGAGCTGTCGAAGCAGCTGGTCATGGGCAAGAAGGCGGCATGCGTGAACATCATCCCCGTCATTCAATCCGTCTATCAGTGGGAGGGCCGCCTGCAGGAGGAGAGCGAGTGCCTCATGATGATAAAAACACGGGCTTCACTTATCGAGGAGGTGGTTGCGGACGTGAAGCGACATCACCCGTACGACGTCCCGGAGATCATCAGCGTGCCAATGGGGCCCGGCAGCGAGGATTACCTCAAGTGGGTTGCGGACAGCACGACGCCGAGTTGAACACTCGCGGTTGATACGTGATTGGGTGGGTGAGTTGGAAGAAGAAGAAACAAAAAAAAAAAAAAAAGGGAAAAAAGACGAATATTGTTATTGGGTTGAGTCAGTGTTTCTTCCAAATGCTGCGTATTCACATCTTCCCCCCATTTCCTTGTATGTATCTGGGTGTCATGGTAGTGGTTGGAAAGGATGCTTCTTTTCCTTTAATATACACATATATATATATATATATATCTTTTCTTTTTCCTTTCTGCTTCTCTCTTTTTTTTTTTTTTTTTTCCCTTCTGCTTCTATAATGACATTACGGCACGTGAATCAGGGAGGAGATAATAAGAGCGATTGTGGCTGCCGATTGAGTAGGGATTCTGCACGTTGCATCTGTGGCCGAAGGAATTTACGCAGAGGAGTAGAGACGCATCAACACGGCTGTGGGAACGACTTGGATGACAAACACGCCCATTGTGAATCACTTTTACGTGCAGAGCGACTTGGCGGTGCCCGTTCCCATGCTCTTTACACCAAATCTGTCAATGGAAAGCGTGTCACTGAGCCAACCGAAAGACACATCTGAAATGCGTGGAAAACGAGGGCGGGAATTGGCGCCAAGTGGGTATCATGTCAACAGAATTGCCGTACGAACTGCAGGCCACACTCCGGGAAGTAAAAATTTTCATGACGATAGTAGAGCCGTGAATCCGTATGAACTGAGCCATCAAGGCCTTGTGCGGCCCATATCCAAAGAGGAAGAGCAGTCCCTCTTGAACGAGTCTATAGAATACTACAGGAGCACAAAACTTGCACGGAAGGAGCCATTGAACATCAATAAAGGGGACGGCGTTTCTTCAGAGGATAATACCGCTATGCTGCGCACAGAACTGAGACGGATGCAGGATCAGTATGATCATTTAAGCAAACTTGTGGAGGAGACACGGGCAGAGTTGCAACGAAGTCGTGAGGCAATTGAACATTCCCAAGAAGGTGCGCGTTGTTTTGTTGGTGACCTGCGAGTAGAAGTGGCGGAACTCAGAAAACATGTGCAGCTGATGGATGGAAGGCAGTCTTCGATGGAGGGTGCCGTCGGATCTCTCAAAGGGCTTCAGACTCTCGTAGAAACCTTCCGCGGCGATGTCAACACCTTGCGAAACGAAGTGGGTCAGACGTCCACGGCCGTTGCTCTTTTAGAGAAGTCCATAGAAGATGTAAAGAGACACCCTCATGCCCACCCACAGGCGTTGGAATTGCCGCCGTTCAGTCGTCCCCCCGCGAATGCCAACACCACCACCACCACCACGACGGACACGACGAATAAGGCACCCGCCACAGATGCTTCATCGGCGCCAAAGCAGTCTTTTACATTTGGTGGCAATTCTGTAGCCCCAACAGCCTCGACTGGGGCGGGGGTTGAACCGGCGATGAAAGTGGAACACACTTCTGCAAGGCCTTCCACGGAGAAGAAGAATCCCTTTTCGTTCGGCGGAAATTTGGCAAGTGAGACGCCTGCGACTGGAACGACTTCAATGCCAAAAAATCCGTTTTCATTTGGCGCATCTTCTGGGAGTTCAACGGAGGCAAGCACTTCCGGCCTTGGCGGTACAATGAATGTGGTTGAGCCCACCAAAGGAGGGGTGGCGACAGCAGAAACAACGACGGCCAACAATTCTTCTAGTAATGGTGGCAATCCATCAGCTTCCTCCTTTAATAACATGTCTTCTGGATTTGGCAATGAGTTTTCTGCCAAACAGGGGTTTGGATTTCCAACTGTTTCCGCCGCGCCGTCGGATGCATGGCAGACACCTGCGGTTCCTTCTTTCTCCTCCGCTGGCTCCAATCCCTTTAGTGTACCTTCAGGGCCGGGCGCCTTTACTACTCCTGCCAGTGCTCCTTTACCAAACTTTCCGTCTTCGTTTGGTTCGGCCGGTGTTGATTCCGCTGCGGGGCCAAATCCGTTTGCCGCGCCGTCGTACAATGACGCCCCCTCTGGGGCCTTTGGTGGAGGAGGCTTGCAGTCCGTTCCAGGCGTTCCCTCCGGCGTCTCCAATCCCACGGGCACATTGTCGTTTGCTCAGCCCATAACTTCCAGGGTATCATTTGCTACGGATGCGGGGCCGAGTGGTGGAGCAGAGTCGTCCAACCTTCTTGGCTCTCACCAACGGAAAAAGATGCCGCGCAGATATTAAATCCGTGTGTATCGAGAGTGGGGGGCGGTCCTTGGCAACATGGGTACGTGCATGTGGTACACGTCTGTTCGGGGGGCAAGTCTTTTCCTTGGGTCAGTCCAGTGATGTTGTAGGAAGAGAAGGAAAGGGGGAATAGAATGAGTTAAAAGATATATATATAAATATATATATATATGCAGGGATGTTTTGTGTGAAACGAAAGAATTGCGGTCTGTCAACGGAGCTGGAGGAGAAAGAAAAAGGAAGAGGAAAAAGACAAATGCAACGAGAATAATGGAGAAAATGTATGACTGAAGGAGAAGCGAAAAATAAATAATTCAATAAATTTATTCCCGCTTTTGTGGATGGTGTTGTGGTGTGCGGGATCCAACGCCGCTCTTCCAGACGACGATATGGGCGGAAGACGAGCACGCAGCTTCGATGGGCGGCATGTTTTTTTTTATTATTTCAACAACGGACGTCTTTCATGGATGAATACACCTTGCAGCCGGCATGTTACTTTTCTCTTTTTTACTGATTTGTTTCGTTGCCGTGTACGTGCGTTTACCGTCACTTTCTTTTATTTATTATTATTATTTTTTTTTTTTTGTGTTTTTTCAGTGTTTTTTTTCCACCCGCAGAATTACACGTCTGCACAGCAGGCAGAAAAGGAGGGAGGGGGGAGACGAGTGGAAGGCAGGGAGGAGGACTCACGTCACTGCACCCTTTTTGGGTAGTGCTGCTGCGGCCGCGACACGTTCAAGATGCATGTGGCTGTCGTTGCGTGTTGGAGGACGCAGCGCCCTCCACTCGCACGGCTCACCCCAATCGCAGCTGCGAGGGGCATTTCGTCAACATCGACACGGCATGCATCCGAAGCAGGGGATGTGCCTTCCGCCGCTCAACCAGCCGATCGTGCGGCCACGATTCACGAGATGGGGAAGGACTCCCCAATCGCAGCCACGATGCAAGCGGGCGGCGAGCCAGTCGATTTCCGTCAAACCGCCATTCCCAAGCGGCCCTCGGGACTAAAAGCAACGGATGTGCTGACACCGCATCTTTTGTCCACTGCCGCCGAATCACCGGTACAGTTGCAAAAAAGAACACAGTTTTCGTTTCTTGGCGATCCAAAAGACCGCTCCGCCCGCAGTGTGTTTTCTGTCCACACGGTTCCGAACAACATGCCGAAGCCGTTGCTTCCCATGTGGGCGTCCAGCCTCACTTCACCCCAGCTGGGAAAGCAGCGTCTACGTGTCGAAAACTGGATCTCCACGGACAGTATGGGGACGCTGCCTGAGGAGCATGTTGTGGAATTTTTGACTTGGCTGCGAGGACGATGCACCTCCTCCCTATATGCTTTTTTTCTACAGCAGATGGAGGAGAATATTGAATTTTACTTACGGACACAATACACACGCGGTTTAATCGCACGCAAGGGATTTAAGGCGGGAGATGTGATTTTGGCAGTTCCCCTTACCGATGCGTCTACTGATTACGACGATTTCGATGGGGAATCTGTTAACTCTGCCACGCATGCTTTGGCTCCATGGGGTCTTGTCCTGAATTCCGAGACTCTTCAGCGTCATTCGTTGGCTGCGCAACGCCGCGGGGTTCCTTCCTATGCGACAATAGAGTCCATTGTGGGTTTAAGAAAGACCGCATTTGATCCCGTACCGCACCCTTTGTTTGTGGATCAGGTGCATTGCGCGATGTTTCTTGCCTGCGAGAGGGCAGAAGGACCGTGCAGCCCACTCTATCCGTATCTGCGACTTATTTCCCCATTTGATGATGATTTTATTCGCGAGCTTCACCACGGTGTCTTGGACCCAGCGACGCACCTGGAGTACAGCGATCACTGTGGGCGTTACTCGCACTGGTTGCGACAGATTCATCAAAAGTGGTTAAAGGAGCACGAAATTGCGCAGATGATTGAAGCAACATGCCCGTCATTTCCTGATTCTACGGCCAGCGGTTCACATGAGTACCGAGAGGACCTAAAGGCATTTTCTCACGACGGCAACGGCCAATATCGACAGCCACCCCCTTCTATGGAGGATCTGACTTGGGCCTTTCGCTTTGTATTGTCACGTCAGCGCTTTTTTCCCATAAGAAAGAACGTGGAACCGTTTGAACGCATTTGTACGGAGCGCAAACGGATGCAAGTAGAGGAGGACGCATGGACACGCCTTGTCAGCAGTGTTAGATGGACTCTCCTGGATCGCGTTTTTGGTGTGATTGATCATAAACGTGCCGCTGTGAATGAATTTGATCCTCACACCATTGCGTCTGTGGTGCCGGTGCTGGACATGCTGCAGCATCCCCCAGGTGGGGTGGCCAACACGGAGGTGACCGTAGAATTTCCGCCTGCCGCGGAGCATGAGGGAACTGCGGGACGTGGAACCCGCTGCGCTGTTATTCGGGCCGTGGAGGACATTGAAGAGGGCGACGAACTCACCGCACTGCTCCCAAAGTGTTACTCCCTTTCGTACACGTTGTACCGCTTTGGATTTTTGCCGCTGCGACGTCGTGTAGATGACGCCGCGGCAATTTCAGGAGAATTTCTTGACGCACATGCGAGCACCCCGGCCGAGAGACCCCGCATTGCTCTCCCGAAAGGCCGGAACGCAGGCAATGTATACAGGCGTGGGGCAATTTGGCGTCCCTGGCGCAATGAGCCGCCCGCAAGAGTGAAGGGGGGCCCATTTGATTTTACGCCCAAAACATGAACGACCGTAAGAAAAACAAAACAAAACAAAAACAAGACATGAAAGAAACGGTGTTTTTTTATTTTGAATTGCAATTTTATCGTTTTTGCCGAATGTTTCAATAAATAAACAAAATCTGTTTTTTTTTTTTTATTTTCTTCTTTTTTGCCCCCCCTCCCCCCAGTTGATCACAGGAAGAACAATAATAAGAAAGAGAAGAAGGCTTACTTTTGTTGGTATTGTTGTTTCTTGCAGCTTAAAATACTTTTATTATGTGTGGACTTTGACATTTTTATTTATTTATTTATTTATTTATTTATGTCGATGACTTTATGGCCCTCTTTGTATTCACATTTATTTTAAATGAATGGACTCAAAGGAAATATTTGTTTCTTAACGGATTTTATTTTTTATTTTTTATTTTTCTTTTCGTACATGCGTCACGAGGAGATTCAAATGATTGGAATGCCTCCGGAGGAGCTCCCCACAAAATTGCGTATGGGCTGGAGTTGCATGCGCCCTTATAATTTTTATGGAGAACACTCACGGAGACACACAAATACGAGTGAAGCACGTCGGTGTAAACTTTCAAACGTTTTACGGCTATTGGACCAACACAACTTTTCTCTCTATTCTGCCAGT
>NW_918921.1:0-6305 GCF_000209065.1 Trypanosoma cruzi
TCTGAGGACATAGCAATCAGGAAGACGAGGAGGGTGGAGGAAACACCGTGGGTGAGGACCCCAATCCCACCTCGGGAGGAGCACTCACTGCACCGACGAGGCAGGACCAATCCAGCAGCGACCCACTGCGAAGTGGCACTTGCAATCCGTCCGGCACTGGCAGCGCGTCTGCTGCTCGGATGCGTGCAAGTGGACCGGAGTCTTTGGGCGGAGGGCACGCTGCAGGCACAACATCCCCACGCTCCGACGCGTCTCAGCAGGCAGCGGGTGGAGTGCATGCTGGTGGCGGGAGGACCTCCCAGGGCAATCGGGCTTCGGAACAAACCGTCACGGGACAGTCACAGGTGCCAGGGACGGCGAAGGAAGCACCGCAGGGCGATGAAGGAGGAGAACCCGGAGCACAACACGAGGCCGACCAAACCACAGAAATGACTGTGGTGACCGCTTGCGCAAAAACAGCGGTGGAAGAGGAGAGCCGCCAGCGGGATCGCAAGATGCACCACGTCTCTACAGTGGCGGGAATGCTCATTATTATTATTTTCTTCTCTTACCGACATGTCTAGCCACACGATGTCATCAGGGTGCCGAGGGGATGGTCGAGCAGCGACATGAGTTTTCTGCTATGAGGCGGCTGCCATTGGGAGAAGCTTTCGGTGCGAAGGTCCTTCTTGATGCCCAGCCGTTGGCACACAGCCAGAGCGTCTGTACATTCCGGAAGCAGATGGTGCAGTGTTTTCTGCGGGCTGATTGTTGCGCTTGTGGAGGCTGGCTGATCCTGCGGTAGCAGTGATTGCCTCCTGGCACTGCTGCTGCGGTGCCGATCAGCGTCTGGGCTCTGTGCGCGGCGATTTCTGTGCTGTGCGGTGCTTTTTTTGTGTGGGGAGGACTGTGTCGCAGCAATCGCGGTGGATGTCGGGAAGCGGTGGAGGGCGTTCCGGATGAAAGCACCGACAGTGACCGACGTGGTTCGTGTGTCCCACCAGTGTGGCGTCACATTGCGGGCATTTCCTCTTCCGACGCCGTGTGGAGGGCCGTCTCTCCACAGGCGGTGTGTCGGCCTCCCTTGTCGTCGGGGGAACAGCTTCCGTCCCGGTGCGGTGGGATCGTCGTTGGAGCGCATGAAAGCGGAGTGTTCCGGTGAGATGTTGCGGAAACGGCGTTGGTTCGTGCAGTCTCTCACAGTCCAGTACAGGTGACCCCAGAGCTCGGATTCCCCGCACCCTTCCCGTGCAGTGTGTATCCGTTCCTGTCAGTCGAGGGCTTCCTGAGTGATCAGGTGCTTGCCGCCTGGATCTGATGGCCTGGCGCCGCCAAGCAGGTAGTGGTGGGTGTCCTGATGCATGGTACTACGCCACTTGTTGGTGAGCTGGGTGTTAATGCATGTCAGCAGGTCCGTGTGCCGTATGGGTGCAATTCCATGCTCCGTGTGTTGCCCGGTTGCCGTGGTCTGCGTCTAATGATCTGCAGGCTCGTTAACATGTACTCCGCAATGTTTGTAGCAAAACTGCAGCTGCACGGACCAGCCGGCACGCGTCAGCGACAAGAGACGCTGCCAGATCCGATCCTCCGTCCAGTCGGTATGACTGTGCGGGCCCTTGGCGACGGCGGCTAGAAGGGAATGACTGTCTGTAACCACAAGCAGGGTTTTTGCCTGTGCTGGATACGATGGATACTCAGCCTTTCCATGGCCGGGAGCAGTGCACGGGATTCCGTCGTGTGGCTGCATGGGCGTGTGCCGCCGTTGGTACTGACATTCTCTATTATCTCCGAGGAATGCGGGGATGAGAGCAGTATGCCAATCCCGGCTGAAGTGGGAATGCCGACACCGCTATTCTTCGTAAGTATCCACGGTCCCCAGCGATGACGTTGCACCTTATCGCGGTGCTGGGCTTTGGTTGCGTATAGGAACTCCGCAGCAGGGCGTTGCTGCGAGCACGACGGAGACCAAGGTGACTTCACCTCTCGAGAAGGTTCCACGCCATGCCCGGTGCGGGGAGGTGAGGCGGTCTGCCTGCAGACTGTCGGTCAGAACTGCACGACCGTTTCGCAGCGGTCACTCCGTTGATATCGCCCGTGGCGGTGACGTTCACAAGAACCATGGCCCGAGGAGGATGGCCTCATCAATATTTGGCAGCTTAACATTGCAGGCCTCTCGTCCGTGAAAAATATCGCATTTGCTGCGCGATTGGAGCAGCGTCCACCTGACACCGTTCTTCTGCAGGAAATAAGTAACCGTGGTGACGTTGCGACGAAATTATGTGGCCATAATGACTACCTTCAGGCCTCACTGGGCGCGGTGGTGGTGTTGCCGTTCTGGTGCGCCACTCTCCACCGTGCGAGCGCCTGTCGCTCCCTGGCACTGACCTCCTGGAGACCATTGCTGTCCGTGTATTTCCGCCGGGCTGTCGCAGCATTTGCGTGGCGAATCTCTACAACCCTCCCACAGCAATCGGTCAATAATCCGCATTTATCAATATCGTTTGTCGCTTGTGCCCGAAGAGATTATCGCGGGTGACCTGAATTTACATCGTGAACTCTGGGACAGTCACATATACCATCAAGGACTGGAGGCAATAATTTCGCCGCTGTTCTAATTGATATGGATTTTGGGCTGGCAAATTACCCGACACAGGCAACACGGATCACACATCGTAATGCCTCGTCCCCTGACGTGACTGCGTATTGCGCCCTACGCATCTCCCACCGGACATTCGCCCCTTACATGGACTCGGACCACTGCTGAATATCTTACTTGGTAGAGATGGGCGATGGCACTCCACGACTAGCAAACACGCTGCCTTGACGGAAGAAAGCCACCTTTTCCCTGCGTAAAGCGGGTTGGCCTGCTTTTGCATCGTTGTGTGAAACCCTTCTTGCCACCGCGTCCACATGGTTGGATCCTCGCGGAGGCATCTTACGAGCAGCTGAGTGCCACATTCCGCGCGGCAGCCGTGACAGCTCCAAAAAGATATGGACACACGAAATGGAACAGGCCGAGTCCGCCGCCGAGGCAGCACACGAAGCACACACATTGCCTCACCCGGAGACAGCCTACTTTGAGCCGAATGTACCCGAAAAAAAGGAGGAACGAAATCAAGCCTTACGCCGTTGCTCCGCTGTGCTTCTGGAAGCCCGCGCGAAAAGACTTGGAGCCTCACCCAGCCCGAGCTGGCGATATCTTCACGGCGTGGCGGCGCCGCACCCTCATCCTCTGGAATCGGTTGTGCTCCGCACTGAACTTGGCCGCGTATGCGCCCTGCCTCGGCAACAGGCAAATCTGCTTGTCCGTCATTTTGTGCGGTTTCACGTGCCATACCGCCTTATACTGCTGCTGCTGCTCGCTGCACTCCTTTGGTTCCTGGTGGCTGGGAAATGGATCGGCCTTTCCCGCCGTATGTACTTGACGTGACCATCCGTGACTCTTTGCTTGGCTCAGCCCCTGGCCCCGACGACACGTTGAATGAATTCCTGCACCGTCTCGGGCCCGTTGCGCGTGGCACACTTAGAACGATGATCCACAACTCCTTCGCAAACGGCAGCCTGCCTGGCTCCTGGAAAATGGGAGACGCTATTTCTATCCCCAAGCCTGGGAAGGATCCATGCCGCCCAGAGAGTTACAGACCTATCACGCTGCTCTCTGTTTTACTAAAGTTAGCCGAAGGAATGATTCACCGCCGTCTGTCAGCGTTATTGCCGCACCACCCACGTCAATTTCGGATTTGCACCTTCGCGTTCTGCGTCGGACGTGGTGGCACTTGTTATCGACAAATTACTCGTGGACTGAATGAGTTTGGCATTGTGGAGCATGAGCGCCCTGGAGACGACGCCCCCACACGACGCCCTCGTCAACATCGCACGTCGTTTTGATTGATTTTCCGACTGCGTTCGACACCACTGACCATGGGAAGTTATTCTGCATGCTTGACAGACTTCCGTGCCTTGGCCTCGAACCAAACGCTGGCTGCACAACTACCTGCGGGGCCGCTATGTTAGGGTATGCACTCGCGAACAGCACTCCCGGAAACAACTCGCCTCAGCTGGAGCACCGCAAGGCGGCGTCCCGGGACCCCAACTCTTCCTCTGCTGTGTGGATGATCTGCTGCGCCGCCTGGGCAGCATCTATTCTGCCGCCGCATTCATGTACGCTGACGAACACACACTTGTTGCCTCATGTGCGGACATCCATGCCTGTGCTGCGGCAATGCGACCGCTCTTGTCTCTTGTGGTCACATGGGCTGCCGGGCACAGCCTAAAAATCAACGTCGCTAAGAGCGAAGCTGCTCTATTCTACATCTCTTCACACACACACGGTCTGACGAGGACATGGTCGATCTCCATCTTGTTAGAGGGAACCTACGTATTCAGTCACGCCCAGTGCGCTTGCTGGGCAACACGTTCGATCAACTTCTTAATTCTGTTACGCATGCTTCCACCGCTGCAAAGAGGACCATGCCACGCCGCTATCAGCTGCGTCTGGTCGTAGAGGCGGGCGCGTCCCATCACACCATGCGATCCTTTTTGATTGGATACGTTTATAGTGTGCTATTTCATAGTGGCGAGGCAATTGTCCCGTGACTCGCCCCCACTCACCTCCATAATATGGAAGTACGGTACCGCGACGGTAGCAAAACATTCTTGGCCTGAGCGCATCTACAGAAGACAAATCCGTCTATTTGGAGGCCAATATTCTTCCGCTCCGTAAGATACTCTGGCGTCGTGCACTCACACAATACGAACGCTATATACGCCTCCATGATCACGAGGATTTGCGTTCCCTTATCTACTCGCAACCTATGCCTTCGTCCATGCATGGGAAAGCGGCGACATCGATCCGCTTCCGAGAGATGCTGCTATTGATGGATTGCTACGCGTCTGTGACATTATTGGGACACCCCACAACCACATTCGCGCGCCTCTTGCCCAACATCGAATTTTTCCCTGGATACTGTGATCCGCTACAAAGTGAGATTTTATCAGCCACTGTTTGCCGAAGACGCCTCTGACGATGTCAGGCGCACGGCTTTTAATTCTACTCACTCCTCTTTGGGGGATTGTGATTTTGAATTGTCGACGGACGTTCCTTCATATCTCGCTGCACTCGCATCCGGATCCGCTGCGCTATTATATGACTCCACCACGACAAATGATCTCCCTGTGGAGGTACATCGTGCAGCAGCTGGCAGCCTCGCATGCTCATATAGGGCAGACTGCCTTGCGATCGAAAATGTTTTTAGACATCTCATACCTCCTTGTCTGGAGCATCCCAATCGCCCACACGAATGCTGGAGGAAACGGACTCCCTCTCGGCAATGGAGGCACCCCGCGTTGCCCACCGACCGTGCGAGACCGCGTTACTGAGTAAATTTGGATTATGCTGCTTTCCTTGGTGACGCGAGGTCACCCTGTGGATTTTATATTTTCCCCTCACACTGCGGTATTCCACGCGGTGAGACCGCTGACAAACAAGCCACGATTGCACGATTCCTCTCGCAGGACTGCGTCAATGCCTGGCACGTGGACTTCCTCACTGCAGTGAGGCGACGGCACTGGAAGGATGCCCAGGAGGAAAAGGAAGGCGCGCACACCGCGTGGCAGGCGCCTGTCGGTGTGGCGAGGACTCTATTCCTGGTGTTGACCTGGACATCGGTCCCCGAGTGGCGGCACCGCGCACAGGTGCGATGCGACTCCTGCCCATTCTTCGACAGGCCTGCACGCGCCCTGCGGATCACAAGGAACCCTCTGTGTCGGTGGTGCCGTCCCTCCCTCACTGCGGTGACCGGCCCGCCTCTGCCTCTGCCGGAACCTCTTCCCGACGTGAGCACCGCAACTCCTTGCCGACCAGCGAGCGGCGGATTGACGTCCTCCTGCCCAACCTGCGGCAGAGTGCGCTCGTCCGTCCACAGTATGAGGGCACATGCCGGACGTGCTCAGCCTGGCGTTACAATAGTTTGCGAGGGCCTCCTATGCGGATGCCGCAATGGCGCCACCGTCTTCCTAACAGGCGCCTCGCGCGCAGGTCGCCACCGAAGTTGCCAAGCATGCCAGCAGGCAAGACACGCAGGAAGCGCAAACGCGGGTACTCGAGATGGACCAGGCTCTTCCGCCACCGCCTCATCACGGACGCCACGGGCTGCTGATCCCCGACGGACCACGGGAGACTCCGCCTCATCCACTGCGGGAATGCCCTCGTCATTGGGAACTGGGACTGCGACTGTTTGTGACTGCCCCAGCCCGCACGACGGAATACTTGCCACTTTTGTACGGACGGCCCTTGCGCTACTCACTCGTTATTGTAGCAGCATACA
>NW_918922.1:0-6307 GCF_000209065.1 Trypanosoma cruzi
CTCTCACGCGGCCACCACCGCAGCCGCAGCCGCATGAAGAAGAAGCAAAAGAGAGGAGGTGGTGTGGGAGACCGCGGTGCTGCTGTCACTGTCGACAGGCGTCGTCGTATCATTTGTTTTGGCTGTCGTCATTGCTTCTGTTGCTGATCCTGCACTCTGAGAGATCCCATTCTCTGTGCTGTCTGATGCCTCTTCACGATCGGGAGTCGCACTGGGTTGTTCTGCGCCTCCAGTGGATGGTTGGCTCGAATCAGGGGTGGCCGGAATGTCCTCCATTCCAGTGTTATGCTGCAAGGCCATGGCTGCTGAGGGAGTGCCGCCAGCTGCCACCGTATCGCTTGTTTTGGTGACGGTTGTGACTGGCAATTTTGATGCTTCCCCGCTGTCTGTGAAAGTAATACTTTTCCCATGAGGTTCCGTGTCTTGTTGTTCTATTCCGGTGGAAGAAGACTGTGGGGCATTATTCGCGTCATTATTTTTCTCGTGACTGTTGTCATCACCACCGCTGCCAGTAGAATAAAATGATGTATTTTCCTCCGTTGAAAGTGTTGTTGATGCATTCGGCAACGGACGCAATGCATCTTGCAGTTGATCTCCATTTCCTAGTGGAGTGGCAATTCCGGATATCTTTTTGTCGCTCTTTTCAACATCATTCGATGAATGTGACGGTGAGTCTTTTATTTGGTTTAAAGGCAACTCTGCCAATTTCACTGGATCGCTTTCATGGCTGTTTTGGTCTTTTACTCTTTTTTTCTTAGTTTCCTCTTGTTCTTCTTGCCGATCCTCCTCTTTGTGTGCTCCATCTTGTCCATCATGACGTATTCCACCAGCTTGGCCTTGTCGTTGGCGTTCTTGAAGTTCTTCATTTTCTCCTCCTCCTCCTCCTGCATTATTTTTTTCAGTTATTTCCGAAGATACTCCCGCAACAGTGGGAAGTTCTTTTCCAACTTTTGGTGATTGTATATTTGATGCCTGACCTTCCAGTAGTGGCAATTCAAGTTGTGAATTCGGTGTCACTACACTAACATTCCCAGGACTACCGGCAACAACTGCAACCTCCCCTTCTTCACAACCTCCGCCGGCACCGCACCACAGCACGCAGAGGGCACACACCAGCAGCACACGGCCAGCCATCATCATCGCCATCACTCCTGTCACTTGCGTGCAGCCTTCAGCACAAACTAACAACACGTCAATGCAGAGTGAAAGCAAAAAAAGAGTCACGGCCGCTACACCACGCACCGTCCCATCCAGCAATGAGAGTCACGCACAACAACAATTAGTTAGGTGCGGTTCACCAACAATCAAAACAAAAGAGGAGCGCTCCTCGCCTTGCACCGTTCCTCACACTCCCACAGTCACTGTTGCTGTTACTCCCTCTCAGTCCCTCACAGGCACGCCACGCTCACTTCAAAACGCGCCCCTCCACCACACGCAGCCGTCATGCGCTCCCGCTGCGCCACAACGTACGCCACCTCCCTCAGTCCAGCAGCTCCGTGTCCTCCACGTCCCTCACAATCGCCGGCATGCCACGGCCGCGCAACACACACAGCGCAACAATGTCGTGCCGCCTCTCCTCCACAATCATGAGCGCAACGCCCAACAAGTACTGGCGCACGTGCTCCATGCACTGCGACCACACGCGGACCAGGTTGGCCGTCATGCGCCGCATCTTTTCGTCCTTGTAATTGAAGCGGACTTTCACATCCTCCCAATCCACGGCTTGGGTGCTGCAAGAGACTGCCGAGTGGTGCCACGTGTGTGGAAGAAGCAAATGTGCGGAAACAACGGCCACCCTCATACATCTCCACTCCATTCACTGTCCCACACACAAGAGCGGTGTCATGGAATGGAGAAACCCAACAAACATACGAGGGCACGAAAAAGCAACGCCATCCACGCCGCACCGCAAGGTAGTGCCATGCGCACAGCACACACACGGCGGCAACGAGAGGGACGGGACGCATCCAACTCCACGGCGCTGTCCTTCACTTCTCCCTTCCCCGACACATTGGAATTAAATACCGCACAGCCATTTACTTCTCTCCGCACGGCTAGTGGCGTCCCACACTCACAGTGAGGCACGGCGCACACAGTCCGCTCTCCTCCGAGTGCACTCAGCAGGCCGGCGCCCAGTCACCCTCGTGCCATCGCAATGGGGAACACAAACAATCGTCGTCGCGGACTATCAGTGCCTCTAGCAGGAAAGAAAAAATGAGGCATGTCAACAGCACAGCCAGCAAAGGGACACTCAACAGGAAGCAGAGACGCAAAGTGACAGCAGATACGGTAACTACAGAAACAAGCCGCAGGGATGAAAGAAACAATAAAAAAGACGAGAGTCCGGCATGACTCCCAAAAGCAACAAATTAATGGAAAAATTGATTTTGCAGGACTTTTATTTCATTTGTCGACCACAACAATACGACTGTGTGTTTGTGTATATACATATTGCCCGCACCAAGAAGGAAAAGGGAAATTAAAAGAATAAAAACAGATTGCATTATTATTTCACCAGCCCACACAACATCCCCAACATTTCACGCGGCATCCGGCCTGTTCTTCCAATCCTCGTTCCGTGCAGTCCGTGGGACTCCACAGCCGCAGGGCCGGCACAACGTGTGGGCAAAAAGAAAAGCAAGCAAGAGCGGGAAACACTTCGCTCATTACAGTGTGCATCAGCCGGACATTACGTAAAGGAAAAACAACAGTACTTATTACTACATCTGAACTGCATTAAAAAGACATTTAAAAGTAAAAACATTGAAGAAATAAAAGATAAGTAAAAAAGCGCGGGCAATGCGGCATGTATTCTAGGTGAGAAGCCGCGGATCCACACTCTGTGGCTCAGAAGTCTGCCACCACCCAAACACAATCCCATTAGAAGCAGCAACACACAAGACAGTCACTCACGCACGGTGTTGTTACCGCCTAAATCACGCAGTGTCAATTTCACTTCGTTGAGAGAGGCGAGGCGGTCGTCGGGACTCAAGCCGCTCCACACCCTGTGAGGTGACTGTTTGTAGTAGGGATTCGTTTCCAGGGGCGTCGCGCCCATTCATTTCCCTTCGGTAATATCCCCAGCAACGTGCTCACTGACGCTGTCAACCACTCGAATCCTCTCGGGCGGTGTCGGAGCCGCTTCTCTCGTCGGAGCGGGGACGCTGTCCTTGAGTGCACGCATCGCAGTGGAATTCAGTGGGCGGCTGTACAGAAAGACGTCCGTCACCGTCAAACGAGATTCGTGCCCACCGCACGCACCAAAGCGAACCCTCAGTACCTCAGGTGGCCTCTCGCCTGCTAACAGCACCTCTTCCTCTCCCAGCGACCGACCATCAATGTGCACAGAGGTCTTGTTGCATTGCAGCATGAGTCCCACTTGGTATTCTTTCCTCGGCTCCCGATTGCTGCTCCGTGTTGTTGTCTTGCCTTCGAACGCCGTCTCCCACTTCTTATTGTGGCTGCACGACAGTCCCATAGTATGATTGGACGCAGTGTGCGCCAGCACCGCAGTCAGTAGAGGCGTGTTCCCAGTCGGAGTCTCTTCTATGCTCACCGACGCCACAAGTGTGAAGTGGTGGCTCAAAAATACATGACGCACTTTATCACTCCGAGTGTTCACAGGCCATATTGCCCTGGACTCAAGTCCCGTCAATTGTAACCCATCGCTGTCCTTCACTGCGTTCCGTCACTGCCGCATGCAGGCAACGGCACTCGTCGTTCCACGTGTCATCACTGGCGGCATCGGACAAATCACTGCCACCAGACACGCCGTGGGTGTAGACAAGCTGGAGAAGAAAATGTCCTTTTGCGCCCAGGTACTGAGGACGGAATTGATTGCACTCAGTTCCTCCGTCAGGCGGGAAAGTGAGATGACACGGCATTCACCGTTGCCCCTCCGTCGTAAAAGATGCAAACTGCCATCCGAGTGCAGCAGGGTGCTGGCGAGCACCAATCCGCAGCATTGTCCACGGCAACCGGTCCAACAGAAAACGTGCGGTTGCTGTCCGTGACCCAAAGGTGGAGCGCAGTGGCCCTTTTCTTCCCCGAGGCATGCCCTCTCTGAGTGCACAGCATGACCCTCCTTCCTTTCCTCAATGGTCGCGGTGATGAGGGCATCCACACGCAGGCTTCCTTCTGCGAGACTCCTGATCGTGCGTTGACCCACACGGCTGAGAGTGTCCCAATGGCCTCCGTCCACGCTGTCCCCATGTCACGCGACCCGTACACCCTCCGGCCATTCTCGCAGTCAACAATCATGAGAAGTGATCCCTCCCACTCGGTGACGCGGGGGTTAAGGCATTCCGCAGGGGAAATGTCCTCAGAGAGCGCCCAGGCACTGCCGCTGTCCGTCGAGCAAATGATCATGGAGCAAACGTATTCTGCCTCATTCTTCGCCATCAGAGGAAACACAAACGTGCCATCCTCCATCACAACAGCTGCGCCACCAGAAGCAATGAACTCCGTCCAGTCACCTTCGTGAGAAGCAGAAGAGATCCGTTTCGAGAGTGGTTTGGGGTCGCCCCATTCGATGCGTCCACTCCGCTTGCCACCCGTGGGATTCGTGACATCACCCACAACCAGTCTCAGCTCCAAGCCGCCCTCTCTCCAACACACACCTTCGTAGGACACATCAGAGCCTCCCGCAAGAGGAAACACTCCGTGGCCCTTCGTAGTTGTTGTGCTCCGCCGCACAACACCCAAACTCTCCTTTCCCTCCGCTGCACCAGGCACAGTGTGTGCCCTCCATGCATCCTTCATTGACCTCACCAACAACAGTGGACCAATCCCACGCAGAGCCAATGCACCTCGCAACAACGTCAAAAGAAAAGGGCTCACTTAGTTGACCACCTTGATATTCGGCATCCGTGTGACCCTCGGCGAAAGCAGCAATTACTCCACCAGCACTGACAGGAGAGGGTGAGGCAAACGAATCCCTCGTCGTAACTGGAACAATCCCATCCTTCGACTGCACCAGCGTCGTCTGCGGCACAAATAGATCGACTCCCTGCAGTAACTCAACATTTATTGAACCACTCATCGCATCATCAACGGGATCCTCCTTCGGCTCGGTGACAGGCTTGGACCTTTTTTCGGGTGGTGTCGGAGCCACTTTTGTGTTCCGAACAAAGGCAAACTCAGGCCTCGTCTCGGACGTGTTGCTCTCCGTGATGGTGCGGGACTCGGATCGACGGTATTGGGTGCGGGGTGCCTTCACTGCAGCAACGCGTGAGAGCATATAAATATGTGTGTGTGTGTGGGCGGTGTGTGTGCTGTTGTTGGTCCTTTCAGTGCTTTCGAATTTCACAGTAGCGTTTAGCGCTTGTTTTTTTTTTTCTACTCTTACCAGCGCGTCTAGCTATACAATGCCATATGAGTGCCGAAGAGGTGGTCGAGCAACGACAAAAGTTTCCTGCTATGAAGCAACTGCCATTGAGAGAACTCTCCGAGGCGAAGGTCCTGTTCAATGCCCAGCCGTTGACGCCCAGCCAAGGTGCCTGGACATTCTAGAAGCAGATGGTGCAAGGTTTCCTGCGGGCCGATTGGCGTGCTTGTGGAAGCTGGCTGATCCTGCGGCAGCAGAGATCGCCTCCTGGCACTGCTGTTTCGATGCCGTGTGGCGTCTGGGTTGTGTGCGCAGCGACTTCTGTGCGGTGCGGTGCTTCTCCGTGTGGGGAAAACCATGTCACAGAAATCACATTTGAGCTCGGGAAGCGGTGGAGGATGTTCCGGAAGAAATGACCGACAGTGACTGACGAGACCCGAGAATCCCGTCAATGTGGAATCACAGTGCGGACATTTCTCCTTCCGACGGCGTGTGAGGGTCCGTCTGCTTACTGGAGAGAAGTCTTCCTCCCTCGCCGACGGGGGAACAGTGTCCGTCCCCGGTGCAGTTGGATCGTTGTTAGAGCGCATATATGCAGACTGTTCCGGTGGGATGTTGCAGAATCGGCATTGGTTCGTGCAATCTCTCACGGCCCAGTATAGTCGGCCCCAGAGCTCAGATTCCCCGCACCTTGCCCTTGCGAGGTGAACCAGTTCCTGACGGTGTAGAACTTCCTGAGTGATCAGGTCCTTACCGCTGAGATCTGGTGGCCTTGTGCCGCAAAGCAAGTAGCGATGAGTGTCTTGACGAAGGGTACTACGCCACTTGTTGGTGAGCTGGGTAGTAAAACATGTCAGCAGATCCGTATGCCATAAAGGTGCGATTCCTTGCTCCGTGTATTGTCCGGTTGCCATGGTCTGCGTCGCATACTGATCTGCAAGCTCGTTAGCATGTACTCCACAATGTCCGTAACAAAACTGC
>NW_918923.1:0-6309 GCF_000209065.1 Trypanosoma cruzi
AGCGGCCCCGACTCATCCCACAGCACTGAGGTGGCGCCCATGGACGGTGCCACAGCCGCCCATGAGCCCAGCACAGACCCGAAAACTGCTCAAGGCCATGATGAAGTGTTGGATGGCGATGATGCCGCGCCGGGTAATAAAAGCACCCTGCCTGGGGAAACCAAGATCCCATCGGGGTCCAACGCCACATCGCTCTTGGACCATGACGTTTTGCTTGAGCACGGGCATTTGAGCGACTTGGCGGCCATGGCTCTAACTGGTGACAGCACCGTGCATGGGTGTGTGTCTCGGGTGTTGTTGCTGCTGCTTCTGGGGCTGTGGGGCACCGCGGCTCTCTGCTGAGGTGTGAGGGAGGAGTGGAATGGCGGCTTTTCGTGGAACAACAACTGTGCAGCTCCCAGCAATACTCACCCAACTTTGTCAAGCAGGCTTTTTTTTATTCTTCTTCTTTTATGCCTGTGTTTCTTTTTCTTTTTTTGTTTTTGTTTCATTTTTTTTTTTGCTTTTTTTTGCTTTTTGTTTTTGTTTTTTGCTTTTTTATTTGTGTGTGCGGGCGGTATGTATAAACTCAAGAACACGGTTGTATTGTGCTGCGTGGCACGTGAAATGGCATATCTGCCGAGTCAATTGTTTTTTTGTTTTAATTTTTTTCATTTTTCTTTTTTCTTTCGGTAAATCACTACAGTCTCTTTTCCGTCTGTGCCGTGTCCACTGCCGCCGTGTGTCTCCGTGTCCCTTTTTATTATTCCTCTGCTGGCTGTGCTGCTGACACGCCCCCACTTCTTCTTCTTTTTCTTTTCTGCTAGAGGCACCGATGGTCCGCGACGACGATTGTTTGTGCGCCGTGCCTCAGTTGTGAGTGTGGGACGCCACCCGCCACGACCCGCTGCGAGGCGCAGCGCTATTCCGTCGGGGCGGAGAGAAGTGAAGGACTGCGCCGTGGACTTGGATGCGCCCCGTCCCTCTCGTCGCGGCCGTGTGTGTGTGTGTGTGTGTGCTCTGGATGTCCAAACTCACTTGCCCCGCAAATGCGGCAACGGAAGGATGTGGTTGCGTGGAGGAGCCAATGCCACTTGAATCAAACCGTGCCTGTGACACACACGCAAACAGGAAAGCGAAAGGAAGGATTATTCGTCTGGGCTGCTGGCCGGATCCCCAAATTTCCGAAGGAAATAAAATACGACGGAAAGGGAGAATGAGTAAACGGAGAGGCAGTGCGTTCGCCAAACCCTCGTTGTTTGCTCCGCACATATGTGTATATTTATATATTCTGGTGGCCCCACTCTCGTGACATGATGAACGCTCTATTCGGATACACCTATTTTTATAGCTTACGAAGTGGCGGACTTTGGGCCTCTCCAGCCACAAGACCCCGCCGCAACGGTGGGAATCAAGAGAGGGGGCGGATGGTGCGGCATAAACAAAAATATTCATCTTGACGTTATCGTTTCCTTTGGTTGCTTCCATCGCGCTCCTCTAAAGGAATTCATGCGATAGGAAGGAATAGTACGGAAATACGTCTTTGTTTCATTGGGAGCTTGTGAGGAGGATGCTCATGAGGTGGGCTGGCGTCCCTAATGTATTTGTGTCCTGGTAAAACGGAGATACTTCTCCACGATCCTTTTCTATTTTGTGAATCTTTGGTTGACCGTCACTGAGGGAATCAGGGAACTGTTAGTGTCCAGACGATTTGTAATTATTTTAGTTCTCACAGCCACAAGGGATCCCTGCAAGCTGATTGAAAGGAATGGCAGTGTTTTCCTTTACACGGCGACGGGGAGAAGCAACATTGGTGCCCGCATGTTGGACTTGGCACGCCAGCATGGCGATGTACGGGTGCAGCTCGCCTTCGTTGATGAACACGGGTCGTTGGATGCGGTGGTAGCCGCCGCCGCAACAATGACAGGCTTACGCTTGGTTTCAGGAGACATCGCCATGCACTGGGAGGAGTCGACCGTTGCGGGGCACTTTCCGAATCGCCGGGCGCCTCAAGTATCTAATTTCGGGGTTCGAGTGCTGCTGCCCATCGTGTGTGTGCTGCCCGGGAGTTGGGAGTCCAGCAAGGGCTGATCATTGCTGGAGGACAGAGACTGAGCACCGACTACGCCAGTGCCGTCGCGGGCGTTGCGGATCGGAGTGCTCAGCTTCACTCTCAGGTGGAAGAGGCGCATAATCACTTGTTGGCACGCGGGTCTCACATTGCGGTGGCCGGCGGTATTCTTGCGGGACGCGGAGACGCCGTGTCAACGCGAGGCGCCCACCTCTCGGAGAGGGCCGTCAGACGGCGTAAGCACACAGCCGCACAAACGGCATCGTTTGATGGCTGGGGGCGTGCCAGCATCCACGTTTCCCCAACGCAATCTCACGGGAGAGAGACGGCGGGTCAACACCCATACGTCTCAGGGCAGTTTTGGGCGACCACGTCTCCCTCACTCGATGCCTTTGCCCTCCCGCACCTTCCCCTTGGAAGATGGCTCCGGTGCAGAGGATCAGTTACTGCATTTCCTTGCATTGGACGTTGACACTTGGGCCCCGCGTGTATGGAATGACGTCGTCTCCGGAGTCCTCGTCGACCTCCGATGCGCATACGGTTATTGTTTGCACTAAGTGGGCCCTCAGGTTCAAACGGCCATCGACGGTTTGGTGTCGTGCAGACGCGCACTGGAGATGGATCGGGAACCCAGCGATCAGCTCATGGGTTTTGGCAGGGCCCTGCCGCAGACCTTCCGGACGCTGATCGCGATAACAACCGACCCCAGCATATCCCGCCCTCCACACTTCGTGCCCGCCTTCACATGGCCGTTCACGAGGTTGACACCTTCGCGAGGTCGACCCAGCCTCTTCTGGAGCGGCGCGCAACCCAACAAAAACAACGATTGTTGCGATGTCAGTTGTGTCGTATTTATGGACACGACGCATCTACACGCAACGTGCGCAGCGCAGTCCGCCATTAAAAAACGGCGAGGGGCTGCCGGCTGCTTACGAGGGCGGAAGAATACAGCCCCATCCAATCCGCCACCTCCCACCAATCCGCGCACACGACGTCGCACCGTGCCGCTGACACTTCGTCTGATATTTTGAATCACCCGAATCAACCGACGAGAAGGGCAATGGAGCTCATCCGCCAACGATGCTCGACTGTTGTACGACGAATCTCCGACATCCCCGCTTTGGACAAGCTACATGAGGAGAGCGAACGAGGCGGCTCGAGAGATGTGTGCGCCGTCAACGTGGGAGCAGAGAATGTCCCTAGCGGGCAATTTACCACCTTTTGCTGCACGCACGAACGCACGATGAACGAGGAGAGCTGCGCGGCCTTTTTGGCGGCAATAGTCTGCGTGGCGCCATCGACCCGGCGGCAGTACGCCAGGATGCTGCGGTCCATGTTGCAGATGGATTGAACCCCGCTGGACATGGTGATTCTGGGGTTACAAAAACTTGCGGCGCGAACCGAGACGGAGCAGACGCACCCCTCGACAGAGGAAGAGATGGATCAATATATTCGCAGCCGGACCGATTGGAGGGAACGTGTTTTCTTACGACTTGCGTGGATAACGGCGAGCTGTTGGTCCGAGATTGCGGCCTTGACTCCCAGCAATTCCACACTGGAGCCGGACGGGACCTTAATTTTGGATTGGCCCGTGGCGCCGAGGACGGCGAGGGCGGATCCCCACCGCGCCTTTCGGTTCGTCAGGATACGAGGGCAGGACGTGTTCGACATTATAACGTTATGCAGGACACTTCAAGAAAACGAAAAGCTCACGAATATCACGAATGCCAAAGTCGAACGAGCTCTGGCTCCTTGAAATGCCACGGCGCATTCCATAGAACGCGGTGCGTTGAGGCACGCTGCTCAAATCGTGGAGACGTGCAATTTGAATCCACACGTGATCTCGCCGTTGGCGGTGCACGTCGACCCGTTCTAACTTCCCCAGAGCACAGTTCGATATTTGGGGAGGTACACCACAATGCTGACCCAGGTGTCGCCGCTGGTCGCATTGATGTGAAGGGAGAAACCACGGAAGGGCAGGAACCCTGGCTGAGGGCGGAGGAGCGTTTTTCCATGATTTTTAGTATTGCGCCGCTGCCATTACGAGACGCACGACAAGGAAGCGCCTGGCCACTCCACAAGAGGAACGAGTCATCCCGCTACAGCAACAAGTCAATGTGCCCGCATTGAATCTGGAGTGGATCCAGAGCCGGTTGAACCCGGCGATCTTGGAAGAGGCTCATGCAAGTATGTGGGCGCGTCGGGCGGTCCCCTTTACCTTTATCCTCCTCCGGTAACGCGCGCGAAGGCTCACGGAGGATTCCAGTCGCTGACGCGCTATTAATGAAAGAGGCGGGAATAATAGTGGACGCATCGTTCACAATAACAGGCGGATGGATAAAGCCTTTTCTGTGGTGGAGGAGAAAACCACCGGTTTACGACGACGATGGATCGCGTGGCCACGCGACGAGAAGAGAGACGACCATTACGAGGCTCATGCTCCTCTTTTACACATTTCCCATTATTTGCCACCTGTGATGGCTGAGGCCGCTTTCTGCGTGGAATTAAGGGCATCCTTTTTCCGGTCTTTGTTGCTGCGGAAACTCGGCATCTCTTTCGATGCCGCGTGAAGGACGGCACGCTGGTGGAGCTCACACGGCTCCCAATGGGACACAAGGCCGGCCCAGAAATTTTCCGGATTATTATTACTTCGGCAATTGCGGTGGTGACGACGGTGGCTCACCGCCTCTGAGCCGCACCTCCATTGTTGCGTATCGACGTATGGACCGATGATATACGCATTGCAGGGCCGAAAAGCGATGTGACATTGTGGGAAGCCCAGGTGCTTTGTGATGCGGATGGCCGTCACGCTACGATGGAGGAACGCGAATCGGGCGCTACGCATTAAATCTTTCTGTGGTGCGGTTTGATCATACTCACGCCGGGCGTTGTCCCTGAGTGACAAGTTTGTCCGGTGTGTATGCGCCATGCCGTCGCTGAAGTATTTAACCATCGCGGAAATGGAGGTTGTGGCGTCACGCTTTTTGTACGCGGCTGCCACTTTTGTTCAGGCGTTTATTTGACTGCTACTTTTTCATCAAGGCAGTGCGACGACGGTTATCGGCACTTAACCGGGGGATTGTGCAGGAGACATCCCCGGCAAACCTCCACCAGCAGCGGTTGATTTGGGCGAGAGATTGCGACACAGCATCGAGAATATAATCGTAAGCGAATCATCGAGCCCACGGAAAAGGCAGTGGCCGCCATCATCACAAATGCATTGTTTTGTGAATGGGGAGCCGTTATTATTCCATACTCCGGCGACGTTAAACTTGCCGGGGGAAATGGGAGAGGAAGCCTTTTCTTATCATGCAGGCGGAGGCATGCGCGGTACGCTTAGCCTTATCGGCCTTTTCCGCCGTCTTGCCATCCACCATGGACTTTTGGGTGGACAACACTTCGCTGCGAGGAGCGGTGAATAAAGGCAGCTCAAAATCACACTCCATGACGTGGGAGCTGCAACGGATATACGAGTTTTTGGCTCTCGCGGAATACATGCATCCTTTGCCTACGTGCGGTCTGCGGACAACCCCGCAGACGGCATATCACGCGGTTGTGTTTTTACACTTCAGGACTTGGCGAAGGGGAGCGGCGGGATCTTGTGGCTGGAGGACCCCAAAGTCTGCCACTTCGTAAGAAATTATATATACATCCAATCCGAGTAGAGTGAGCGGACCACAATTGTGGCCAATGGATGATGTATACATACATACATTTACTTGGTGTAAATTTTGAGGATGTGGTGAACCCACTCTTATTCCATTCAACCCTTCTCGTTCCGGTCTTTTTGTTTTCTGTGATTGATAACCTCAGGATGAGGAAAGCGGCCTGGGTGAATGTTTATTTTGTGCCACCGCGTGAAGCACTGCCATTCCATTGAAAGAGGGATGGCTGTGTAAATTTTGGTGCCGCGTGACTGGTGGATGGGTGAGGGTCCACTTCAACGTGTGGCTGGCGTGGTGGGTGCTCGCCCCGGGTGCGTTGTGTGTTGGCTGCGGGGATGTGGCCGCATCCCGTTGCCCGTGAGAATGTTCTGGAGGCGGTGGCGGTGTGTGCGTTTGTTGTGTGGAGGGCCGAATCCTCCCACCCGCGGACTGACAGCACTGCGGTGTTTGTGTGTTTCAGCGGCGTTGTGCGAGCATGTCCTCTTTTAGAGTGTGTGTGGTGACAGCGGTGCCACAGGGGTGTGGGACCGTGACCAGCGGAATGCGTGGGCGAACCCTCCGCGCCCACCACGTTGTTGTTGTTGGCCCTCTCCA
>NW_918935.1:0-6389 GCF_000209065.1 Trypanosoma cruzi
CAAATGCGATAGTGTATCCATAGAGACGGTGATGGTCTCCACAAGCGGCTGACCGTGACAGATACTGAAGATCGCCACGGGATTGCAAACAAGCTGTAGGCAATGCAGAGAGAGCTCGTCCACGCGGGAGTTTTCAATGGGTGGATTTGCATGATCGGGGAGAGACGCAACAATAGAGGATGGAAGCAGACAAAAGTAAAAGCCTTGTTGTACACGGCCAATGCGACCACGCCTTTGTGCCACACTTCCCTTTGAAATCCACTGCATCATCAGTGGGGGGTGCAACACGGTGGCTGGGTCGTCCTTGTTAATCTTGGGGCGCTTCACCAACACCAAATCAATCACAAACACAACATCCGGTAAAGTGATGGAAACTTCCGCAATATCTGTCGCCAGATAAATCTTCTGGCTGTACGGCAAACGACGGCCGATGGCATCTTCAATGACAGAAAGGTCAACGGAACTGTGCCATGGCACAATGTCAACAGGTCTCGGCATATTTGTCTCAAGCCACAATTGGAACTGCTCCACCTGCGCACGACCCGGCAAGAACACCAATATGGCGTGTTGCGGGTCCGCATAGGCATTAAGGTACGCGACAAGGGTTTGTGCAATGGCCATATGCTTCTCCAGCAGTGAAAAGTCAACGCTGCGATCCAAAAAATTCAGTGGTTCATCATATCCCGTTCCAATCAGTGCGCAGACATCCTCCATAAAATAATCGTGAATTGGATGCTCTGGTTCGCTTTGTTTGTACGTTGCCACCTTCAGCCCGGTGAAATACTCCTCCCAATCGGCGGTGTTAAGCGTGGCACTCATAAGAATAAGCTTAAAGTTTGCCGTTCTCTTCAAGAGGCAAAGACGCAGCAACGCCACAGTCACCTCAATATCCGGCTGCCGCTCGTGAAACTCATCGAGAACAATGTGCGTAAATGGAGGGTTCAGCGGGTTATTAAGCAAATGCAAAAGTAGCGTGTAGCTAGTCATGTACCACAGCCGTGTCTGATCGTCGCCTCTCTTTTCCCCACGGATCCAATATCCGACATCCTCACCAACGTTTTCGCGTCGGATGGTGGCTACTCTCGACGCAATGGAGATGGTCGCCGTGCGGCGGGGCTGCGTGCTAACAACACGTGTATTTTGTGATAGCTCCAACAGCGCTTTGGGAACCAATGTGCTTTTACCACTTCCCGTATCCGTGCAAATAAAAATGACATCGTGTTGCTCAATAAGGTCCAGAATAACAGCAATGTCAATACGCTCACTGACCGTACCGTTGAGGTTCAAATGCTCCTGACGGGCATATCGCTCGAGAAAACCCGCCTGCGCTTCTTGCTGCGCCGCCTGGAGCTCTTGAAACGTTTGATAATTTTTCTTGTATTCGGGATCTGTGCGAAGGGCCTCTTCATGCCGCTTCTGTGCCTCTTTTGCCATCTTTTCAAAGCGCCGCTTGAGTCGCTCCTCCTTTGACTCGCGATAACCGCGCCCCCGGTAAGTCTTTGCGGCCGTCGTCGATTGTTGTTGTTGTTGCTGCTGCCGCTTCTGCTGCTGTTCGTGCAGACCCTCCATGGGAAAAGTACCGCCGGAAACGATGACTCTGTCGCCCACTTTCACCTGCTGGACGACTTGTGCCCCCAGCAATTTTTCCGAAAGCGTATGCGCCGGCTCCTCAGCAGACCCCGTGGAGAGCTGCTCATGCGCCTGTGGCTGCTGTTGCTCCCGTTGTTGCTGTGAGCGTGGCTTTGGCAGAGAAGACTGTGCCCCGGCCTGTGGCTTTTCTGGCTGGCGCGCCTTGCTGAGATAGTCAATCGCCCCTCGTGACGGCTGCTGGGGATTTCGCTGCGCCAGCCAACTTAACACATTTCCACCATCGCTTGATGACCACTTCTCCTCGCTGGTCTTGTTCTCGGGAATTGTGGCATTCTCTTGAAGGAATCGTTTAATCTGCGCCCCCACCTTTTTACTCATATCCCCCGCAACGTTTGCTATAACACCGCTTGCGGATACGTGGATAAATTTGATTTGGGCGGAAATGTCACTTTCTTGCGCTGGAGTATTATTACTACACGTGGTGTTGGTCCTTACCTTCTCGAGCGCAGGATAAAAAAGGAAGAAAGAATGCCGCCACACACATACAAATACAATAAAGGAAAGAAAAGGAAAAAGAAGAAAATGTGTGCACGTAAAAAAAGGCAAAATACAGTAAAAAAAAAAAACTCGTGGCAGCCAAGAGCATACCAAAAGAAAAAGATATATTTTCAAAGGCATCCCCCCACACTTCATGGCAGCAAAAAAAAAAACCGATGCAATTGTTTTTTGGTTTTTTAATTGCACTTCTATTTTGGGGCGGCATTCCTCTCCTTTCCTCTGTCTCTCTCCCCCCCACACACAAAAACACACAAACATGCAGAGAACCTTCCCAAAGTTGTTTCATGCGGAGCAAATTCAGTCACCCTCCGCGTCGTCCAGCTCGCAATGCTCATCGCCCTCATAAGTCGCCGTGTTCTTCGGAACCCCGCTGCGGGCGCCTCGAACACCCGTCGGTGTGAACGGGCGCCCTTGAAACGTCACCGCCACCGGACGGAATGCGTAGCCACCCCCGCCCCCACACGGGGATCCCCGCCGCCGCTGCTCCTCAAGGCGTTTATTCCACGCCTGCATGAACTCTTCATTCTGTACATCCGCCCAGTGCCGGCGCGGCGTCGGAGTCAAGCCACGTTGTTGGTCCTCCTTCAACTTCTCCCAGTAAGACGCGTCCACGTAGCCGTTGTTGCGGGCCTCAATGGCGCGTTGAATGCGGTTGTCCCGCCAGCACACGAAAAGAAGGTACACCAAGCCACCAAAAATAAGTCCGTGTTTCAGCACTGCCCACAAGACACGCAGCCGATTCAGTCGCTCCGCCTCCAGCACCTCTTCATCGGTGAATCCATGAGCAAACGGGTTCGATGTGTACGGACGGTAGAAATCACGGGTAGATCGGTTTGCGTACCTCCTCTCACCGTCCCACTCAACGCCCAAGTCATACTCATAATCACTGCGGGCATAACCGCTGGAGGCATCACGTGCAAATGCCGCACCGCACCCGGCTCCTTCATACCGACCCGCAGACCACCGAGAATGGGCGTTATTGTAGAAAGAACTGCTGTCACATGACTCTGCCGGAGTGTCTGTTGCCTTGCGATCCCCGAGGAGAAAAACATACGCATCGTGGAGCTCTCGAAAACGCTCCGCACTGCCGCCTGCATCTGGGTGAAACCGTTTGACTTGTCGACGATACGCCGCCTTCACCTCCTCCTCCGTGTAGTGCAATCGTTCATCCAAGCCGAGCAGACTGAGTGCTCCGCGATTCGCAACGAGGGTTCGCCGCATCGCTCACATGTACGGTTGGCTGCACGCCGAACACTCTCAACATGCATGCAAAAGTAAGAGTTCAAAAATAAAATTAGAAAGAGATCAAACGTAAGAGAGTGGAATAGCAGGTTGTATGCTCATAATCGGACATATCCCCACGTCCAGAAACATGCACCAGGTGAGTACACCGCAAAGAATCAAAGAACAAACAAAAGTAGGTGTCGGCATCCTCTTTTTCATTTGTTTTTTGTTTTTGTTTTTTAGCGGTGAACGAGGCTGCCTCCGATATACACACAGACGTGCGCAGATGGGGAAAGTGGGACGTGCGGAAACACACAAAAAGAAAAAAACGTCTTTTTCCCTCACGAGGGCTTTTTTTCCTGCTTCTCCTTCCGCACGTGCACGGTTCGTTTTTCCGGCACGCGTAGGACGTCCAAAAGATTCTCCGTGACGCGTACAAAGTCCCCCGTGACTCGGGACGTCACCTCGTGAGAGATGTAGTCCTCAAGTGTGGGGTATGGCAGACGAACAATTTTCTCCCCTGTCAAGTAACTGCGGTTGTAGAAGTGGTAGCGGTAATGCGCAATCTTTGCAGCGAGAGTCCTGAATATGGCGCCGCAGTGGGCGCAGCGCTTCCTCCCAGAATCGGAACGATGCGAAGGAAAAATGGCAACAACAAATTCTCTCATATTCCTGCGCACAACGTCAATTGTTGCGGGTGCCGACGGGGACGAGGAGGACAGGGATGAGGTCGACGACTGCGACGGCCCCGCGCCAGCAAGCAGCACACGCAACCCGGCGCTAATTGCCTCCGACGAACGGCGGCCAACGTTCTGGTCGCCCTCATGAGTCGTGGAGTTGTCCCGCAGTGTTTTTAGCTTATACCGCACGTACTCTTCTATTCGACGATGCGTGTCGGGGCGCAGAAGTTTCGTGACCGTCCACGATCGCAGCACGTCCAAAAACAGTAGCCGGTAGTCCTCCACAGCATCGTGCATATATTGACTGCGTGCCAGCTGCCAGATGGGCATGTGGTCCGCTACAAGACGCGGCAGCTCTTTTTCGGCCGCCTCTCGTGCAGTCGATTGCGACGCCTCTGCAACATGGCGTAAAAAGGCATCAACGGCACAGAAGGCAACGTAAAGGTCCTGCACGTACGCGTGGCTGGAGTAGAGACGCTCACGCTCCACCTCCGCACCGTCCTGGAAATTATTGTGTGCATGAGACTCTGACAGCCGTTCAGCCAGCTGGGTGTAGCGCTGCGAGCAGCTCTGTAGATGATTTTGAATCGTCAGCCAGGCATTGGGAGCCCACGCAATGTAATCACGCACGCTCCACATGATTCCATCCATGATGTACTGCGTGTTGGGAATCGGCAGGGGGACAGACACGCCGGGACGATTACGAGACGCCACGTGAAACGGCACGGTTCGAAGCCGCACATCCATGAAGAGCTGCAGGCCCACCAGCCACTCATCCCTCTCAACACCTTCTCCCCTCATTCACACACACACACACTGTGAACCAACACACACACACACACGCATAGAGGGAGAGAGAGAGAGAGTAAAAGAAATAATAAAAAACAGCTGTCAAAAGCCAACACGTCTCTCACGTGTCAATAAAAAGAAAAACACAAAACGACCGAATATCGCCTCCACCCTCCACTCACACACGACCCCTCAATAACGAGGAAAAACAGCAACGGCTGTCTAACGCAAAAAAAAATAATAATAATTTATAAATAAATAGTAATAATGGGCAATTCAAAAAGAAAGAAATATGTGTTTTTATGTTGGCAAAATGAATCAAACACACACACAAAAAAAAAAAAAAAAAAAAAAAAGAAGAGGCTCACCAATGCGCCGCTGCACAACACACACACACGTCAGAAACTACACAATTCCACTGCACATATCCCTCACAATGAGATATAAATCACTAATAATAATAATAAAACACACATTCCCCAGCACTGCGTATCACTCTTCCATTCCAAAAACCAACGTTATGTGTGTATGTTATAATATATATAATACACACACATCCTATCATATAATATATATATATATATCCCCCTTTCCCTTCTCGTCTCTTTCAATCCATGTTACCCCGGTGGTTGTTTGATTCATATGATACGGAGAAGCATGCGGTGCAATAAAAAAACAAAAAAAAAAAACGGATCGTGGTTTAAAGAAAGAAAACAGATGACATCACATATACACACAAAAACAGATCGCCCTGCGCCCACCATAAATGCGTCCTATTCAAAGAGCCACCTCATACAATCGTCATGCTTCCCAGCCGGCATTCGTCTCATTTCCCTTTTTTTCCACCGTCCCGCAGAGTGCCTGTAATCCAACCGTCCTGCCCACCAACGCTGGATTATTGTCAAGACGAGCCACGCCAAAAAAAAAAAAAATTAAGGAGGATTCATAACAGACTAATGCAGCCATTTGCCCTCCGCGGATCACCACCACCCGCATCTATATATTTATATATTTATCAAGCACACATATTTTCACATATACGCATACAAACACATGTATGCACAGAAATATACATACATATATAATTTATGACGCATGAAAACAAGCACAAACAAAAAATAGCCCGCACAAGCGCAAAAATAAATAAACAAATAAAAATAAAGGAAAATAAAGGAAAAACCTACAAGTGACAATTGGCGGTTATGAGATTGAATTTGATCTCGCCCGTTGTCTGCAACGCGGGCACTCTCCAACCCTCTTCTCCAGCGTAACAATGGCTTTTCGCAGCGCGCCATTTTCGTCGCGAAGTTTCCTAATAAGCCGATCACGCTTCTTTATATTCTGTGTAAGATCAGACCCAAGTTCAACTTTCAACTTCTCTACCACGTGGCTTACCATCTCTGCCAACAGCTGCTTTTCCTCCAAAGAAACAGTGGAACTCTCCGATGTGCTGGCACCGCCATCTCGATTGCTGGTATCTTTATTCAGCATCTCCCGTAATTTGGCCGGTGGGAGCAAATCCAACAACTTCTCATGCGTCACCGCACG
>NW_918944.1:0-6420 GCF_000209065.1 Trypanosoma cruzi
ACGTGGCAGAGGAGTGGGTGGCGCCACCAGCCACGGCGTAACACATCAGCGTCGTCGTAACCGCCGCAGTAATTACTCTCCCACGTCCACAACGGCCCAAGCACTGTGAGGCCGCACACAGAAACGGAGACACTGACGGTTGCGCATGGGCCAATACACCTTCCAGCAAACGGCACCAACCAACAGACAGCCAGCAGAAATTAGGAGCGAGCAGAACCCCAAGTGCTGCAGGGTCATTGCAAGCAGCGCTACCTGGTTGCAGGACCATTAAAGCGTTCCTCGCTGCAACATCCCCCAACACCCGCTCGACGTGTCGGTGGATTTTCCAGTTCACCGGAAGAAAAAAAGCGGGATGCTTCGGCAGTGGTCGAAGACACACAGAGCGCACCGTCGACGCGATCAAAGAGCGCAGACCCTCGTGAAGTGCGATCCCACAACCGCGATCCCTCCATTTACTCTCGTGGACGTGAAGGAGGCATGAAATGTCCTCCTCTCTACAGCAGTCCTGAAACGCAGAAAAATTCTGCAGGACATACCGCGCAGCCACGGCCTCCTCAGCAGCCCGACAGTCCATGCCGCCGCACCGATCCTCAAGAGGTCGCCAGGCTCGGTAAGGCAAGCAAAAGGGGACCAGCAATTTGGTCAGGGCGTTCAGCAAAATGAGGCGCAGCATTCGGGTAGGCGCGGCCCATCCACGTCCTCCCCCTCAACAGACCCACCACACAGTCGAATCACACCCTGAAAGGAGCCGTGGCGTCTAAAGAAATAGCACGCACAATAGCACCTCGTGCTCTCCTCAATGTAGTTTCACGGCACACACGAGGCATCACAATAAGAGGCAAATACTTACATTCCATCGGCACAAGCACGGGAATAGAGCGAGGATTTTGCCCCTGTGAACTCCCATCCAAATCGTCTCAGCCACAGAGTTTCTGTCGCCGACCCTCAGGAAGGGCTGATGCATCGACTGCCGCTGACCGATCCCCCGGCGATGAAACAAAAAGTGCCACTGTCTCTCGAGGTTCGTCATCACCCTTTCCTCCCATAGAGGGAAGAGAACGCAAAGTGACGGTGTGGGCGTGTCTAGCCGACAGAAATGAAGGAAGTGACTCCAGCCGCGGAACAAATTGAACGAATCCTCCTCCCAAATCCTTCAACGGGACCGGTCGGTCAAATGCCGAGGTTGACGGCGCGGAGGACAACACCTTGAATGTATGGAGCACCGTGGCAACCTGAATATATTCCGCAATGTCCGCGGTCAGTTCATAACAGTACAAAAGGGACAGAAGGTTCAAAGGGGCGTGTGAACCCGTCAGTGATCACCCGCGCCGGAGGATCGCCACTCCCACCCTCCAAGGGCACCTCAAAGACGTCAAATACTTCCACCGCACGGCACTCACAACACAATCGCGTGGCACAAAGCATCGCCTTGCAGCACCCCATGCAATGCGGCAATCGAAAACCGTCTCGAACACGGCGTGCGACAAAGATACCAAAGGAAGGTGAAGCAAATGTCCTCCACATCTCAGCAGTTCCAATCATCGAGTAAAAGGCAGGAGCGTCAGACAGTACCCACGGACTCACCGAATATGGCATCAAACGGCAGCGAGATGCCAGATGCCGAAAGGCCCGCATTTCCTCCCCGTGACACTTCCACGGATGAATGCAAATGCCGTGCACTGCGGCCTCTCGACCGCTTCGAGACAACGTTGCGGCCACATGGCGATGGCCCAACGTGGCTGGCAATCAGATCCAGTCGTCGCGGCAAAACAGTACAGAAAGTAGGGCGATGAGCACGCACATTCGCCCCTTTGGTGCCTGCCTCCACCGCAAGAGTAAAAAACGCCTTCCCAAAAGCCGCGCTTCGGGTGGCTGAAACACCTGCCCTCACACCGGCGATGACATCTGCAAGCGCCTGTAATTTCTCAACACCGCCCATCAGAAAAAAACCAACGGCACTCAAACCCTGCAGACACACATCCCTCGTAACCATTTGCAAACTCGTTGTCCTGCAGAAACACCCAAACAACATAACAAGAAGAACGTCCATTGCTGGCAAAGGAACAAGAACACGTCGCTTTCATCCTGCTACAGATGATTGTGCCTCCTGCGTAACGCAGCTACAAGTACGCGGTGCGCCAACACCGAAGCAGTGGGCATGTTGCCCCATGACCCTCCCCCTCCACAGGAGCCCAAGAAGTGCAACAGACCATCCTCCCACCGAAGAAAAGGCCCAATGGAGCGGGCACTGCAGTGTGCAGACCACCCAGAAGGAACACCCTCAGAGAACGAATGCTCTTGAATGCCCTTCAGAAGGGGCCAGCGGGTTGGTCGTAAAGCCAACAAACACCGGAGAGCCGCCTGCCCTGCACGCATCCAATGACGCAATTGAGAGCGCAATGTTACAGTGCACATCAACCAGCCTGTTCTCGTCTCCGTCTGTGCGGGCACGACAGTCCTGCCATCACCCTTCGCCCTCACAAAGTATTCGACAGGGTCCTTTAACAGAGACCACCACACGGCGATATGCCACCGGACAATTGATCCCCATACCGCACAAAATAATAAAATGTTCCCCACGTCGAGGACCGCAGTGAAAACAAGCACAACGATGAGCAACACAAAGGGTTGTCGGTGCTGTGTTTCATCGCAACACTCTATCCTCCGTTGGTTCAGGCCTCTGCCACACGACGAGGCACAGATGTAACATCACTTACACGCAACATAGTGAAATCCGCAAGAACATCGTCATACAGGACGCAACAACCACCAGCCCACTCAGCAGCTGTTGTGGCAATATTCCGCGAAACATGATCCACGCCCACAGAGAACCTTGTCCAGTTGCACAAATAATTGATGGGCCAAGCAACGTGGGCCCAAGAACGACAACGCCAGTCGATATTAGGCCTTGGAGCCGCCAGTGAGAGCCATTGATTGGAACAAACACCAAAGCCACCAACGGCCAACAAGAACTGCAACAAGGCACTCGTACTTGAATCAAAGAACGGATTCGTCTCGTCCAGGAAGAAGAAAAAATAAATAATATTTTTCCTCCTCACAGAGCCTTCCAGCAATGAAACACCATCATGCGATCCGCCCCTATCGGCACTACTCAGGAGCACAAGAACTGTGCAATTTGTGGAGGGCGCTGCAATCAAGCAAATGAGATGCCCCACGGTGGCAAACAGACTCCTCACAGGCCAAGCATCAATCGGCCGCAAGCAGCATGCCTCTTCATGGACTCTCCGTTTTGGTTCCAACCAAGACAAAAGGCTTTCGTCGCTCAGCACCAACCCCGCGTTGCGCCGTGTCGTCAAATAAAAAAAGTGAGGATGACAGAGTGCATCATCAGGGAAATCGTCCTCATATGTGGGAAACGGCATCGCACCCGCCGGAAACAGGTGCGCATGGTGTCCCTCCACGTCAGCCGCGCAGCCTGTCAGATGAAGAAAAATTAGGTGAAACGGAAGTCAGCGCACTCACCTCCACCCCAGGCAGTTTTATCAGGACGGTCGAATCATCAAGTCGGGGGCTCCACACTTGTTGAGGGATATTGTGACCATCTGACAAGTCCACGTGCATGTCCACATAATGTCCAACTTCCTTTCCCACCTCTGCATGCGCCCGCATCGTCTTTTAAACCACATCCAGGAGAGATCAGATGACGAGTGGCACCTGTTCAGCCGGCGCCGTTCCAGTCCTTAAAGCACCGAAGATCAAAGCCCAAAATCAATGGCCATCAATCAGTGATGCCGTTGACACAAGACCTCCTCTGGCCAACGCCAGACACTTGTTCCGGAGTACATGTTATCCCATGCCTCGCTGACGCCGCCCTCAGCGTCCTACACAGGTACGCCGTGCATTCACTCCCAAAATACGGATGTGGACTACACCTCAAGAAAACTGCACAATGAACCTGCAAACTGCTCGTTGAAAGTTGCCATTGTGTTGAGCGTCAGAGGCAACGCACTCACACGTCGCAGCTCCTCAGAAGATCAAAGAAGATAGCAACCATCAGTCAATTGGGATGGGTCTCGCAAACCCCTTGCGACTTTTGTCCGATGGGATGCTTCAGTGCATATGAAACCTTGTCTGTGGGACGGAACGCCTATTCTCTCTAAAAAAGCAAGAATAAACTCACGGGAGAAGAATACGTAATATAGCGGAAGCAAAATGCCACAAATAAGAAGGAACGGTGAAAACATTATATGGAGGGGTATAAATAAGAAAATAAGCATTGATCAATGTGTAGATATATCGATATGGGCATGAGTATCAAAACGATACTTTATTCATATTCATTGATGCATCTGTATAGATATGGATATATCCCTTCGCTCCCCTAAAATTTGACAGATTTCTTGGTTTCTTGGTTTATTGAATTGCTATTTTATAAGCTGCGTATGTATGTAGATAGACATGTAAATATCGGTATTAATATCTATTCAGCGCTGTTGATATATATATTGCTACTATCCCTCGTGTCTTCTCAAATAAATACGAAGGCCCACACGCCAGCCACCATCGCAGAGCACGTCCGCCCAACGATCGGAGATGTGAAAGAGAGCCCGGCACCCGAAGGGGGAGCCGCAGCGGAGGCCGTAAAGCACACACCACCGCTACGCACCCGCCCCGGGGATAGCGCGGTGGCTCGATAATCCGTTGTCGCCAAGAATCAATAAAACAACATATCACAGAACCAACCAAAAATGGACGCTATAAATGAGAAAAGGGAGAAGAGGGCAGCCTGCCAGGAGCAAATACGACCTGCCGCATCTGCAAGGGGCCTCGTGTCTTCCCGCCGCGCGGAGATACTGCTGGGGCAGAGACCTTCCGCCTCAAAATGGAAGCACACCAATATTTCTGTGAAGCGCGGCTTCCTCACCTCTCCAATGTCCACTCCATGCTTTTTTCTGGGTGCCTGCAGAGCCGAGCAGCGGAGTAAATGCTGACCTGCCTCTCCGCACAGTTCCGGTCGGCCGGTTTTCACAACGTCCGGTCGATGCCCGTGGCGTGCCGTGCGGTAGTGGGTCAGTCAGTCACTGCTGTGGCACTGACACCCGCACGCTAAACGGCAAAACCAAACTGGTGGGGATCCCATCGGGATGTCGTCACCGGGCAACGTGCGCCTTCTCGGCGGCCTGAGCCCTCTGCCTTCGTGACATCGGCGACAGCGTGACGTCCATCAACGCATGTGTGCGTGCCATTTTAGGCGCATGCTGCACTCTTTCTCGGTGGCATTCTCCTGTGCAGAGACGGGGTTTTTGTGTAGGTTGGATGTTCTTCATGCGGAGGTTCAAGCCTTGCAGAGCGTGGTTATTTAATCCCCATTTTTAGTGTCACGAATTTCTTGCTTTCGGGTGTTTGTGCCGTGTGTGAGTGGTCAACCCCCGGCATTGCCCGCCTGCCCGTCACATTAAAAGCGTTTACAAAGTGCTTCCCTCTTCGGTGCCGACTGTGGCTCTGTTCTGGAGCGTTCGTGTGCTCGTATGCGGGACAGTGGTCCCGCTTTTGCTTGAGCCCTCAATTCGCACAGTAAATGCATTCGAGCGCGGTGCATGCCGTCAGAGCGTTATATTCCTGGCAGCGCCCCCTATTTGTCGGGGGAACTCTTGCTTGTGGAAGTGCCGAAGATGAATTACGGTTTCGGATTGCTTGTCCTACGACGCCGTGCGGAAACTGCATGAGAGTGGCTTCGGCCTGGGCCGTGCGGTCTGCAGCGGAGGTGCGATCGGCGTGCCGTCTCTCGCTCTCGTCCCCGCTCAAGTGGCGGGTGTTGGTTCCGGTGGGATTTCTGGCGGTTCCGACTCACCGGGAAAGTTGAATTCCCGCAGCTCCTTGGGGCGCGTCATGCCCTGGGCGTCAGCCATGTGCGTCACGACACTAATGAAGCAGCTGCAGTGCTTGCCGCACACCGGGCAGTCTGCCGGCCGTCGGATCGTGGTGGGGTGGGTCCAGCGGGAGGAGGAGGCGTTTCCGTACTAAGTCCTTTGCGTGCCTGCTGTGCGGCATCCGCGCCGCGCCAACAGCATGTGCGTGGGATGGCGAGTTGCAGTGGTCGTAGCAGCCATCCGTATTGTGTGGGAAACTCCGCTGCGGAGGCGGTCCAGTGCGGCCTCTACCCCACGAGTGAGGGTGGCGTCCGTGCGCGTCAGTTCCCAGTCGCCTCTTACGGCGGAGCGGCGAGCCTCTGGCTTGAGCTGTCGGGCACGATTAATACGTTCGGCCAATGCGACGACGCCGGTGGTCCATGTGTCTGTGAGCTGCGAGAGATCAGACGCCTTCTCGGATTTCGTATCACAAGCTTCGCTCCGGGACACCTCGCAGTGGCCAAGGACAAGCTGCATCCGTGTGCGCGCTCCTCGGCGCTGCGGGCAATAAAAAATGGTACGTCCACGATGTGAGTCACCAGGTGATCCA
>NW_918945.1:0-6423 GCF_000209065.1 Trypanosoma cruzi
TATTGGCGAATTACCGTTTTCCGTGGGTGATGGTGGCCTTGTTTCCGTATGGACGGCAGATGGCTCATTGTGTTGATTGGCTGTAATGGGGGCAATGCCCTCAGTTTGTGAATTGTTGTTTGACCTCATGTCGCTTTGGGGTTTTTGTAGCTTTTGCACGGGCACGGTATCTTCAGGGCTCGACTGTCCATTCACTCGTGCTTGTGTTGAATTTCCCTCTGTTTTTCCAATTGTTTCCAGTGCCACTTCTGCTGGTGCTTTTGTTAGTGATGGTGATGTTTCTTGTGGTATTTTTTTCAGTTTCGCTGCATTTTCAGGTGACCCTGTTGGTAAATTATCATTTTTGTTTTCTTTGTGTTCGCCCGCTTCTTCTTGTACTGCTTGTTTTGGTTTTTTCGTTTCATCTTCATCTTCTTTAACTTTTTCCAATGTTCCCACCCCCCGATCAGGAATGTTAGGAGGAATATTAGCGCCACTGTCATCCGTCGGCGTGTCATTGGTGAATGCATTACTCTCGGAAGGATTATTCAAATTGTGATCTTTGCCAGGTTGACTGACAGTACTGCCAGATGAAGATTGACCAGCGCTTTGGCGTTGGGACTCCGTTGCCTTACCGCTTGTGGGATTCCTGGTATCGCCAATTCCATTTGAATCAACCGTTTTTAACGGCTTCTCCTGTTTAACGTGATCTGATACTTTAGGTGTCGGCAGTGGTGCTGGTGGACCAGGCGTTAAAATTTCATTATTACCCTTCGACGTAGTACCAGATAATAATTGCCTGGGCTTTTTCGATGTAACTATACCACTCAATTCTGCTCCCTTCTTGTCCCCAAGCTTCAACCGCCCTTATTAATCCCATGTGAGTGGATAACAAACTGCAGTCCGCTCTCGGAAAGACCCCGTCACTTTCAGCATTATTCATGTGCGTCAATAAATTCACGTTACCTTTACTGCAGCGGTCCGCCATCGCGTATACAACCTCCGCCGGCACCGCACCACAGCACGCAGAGGGCACACACCAGCAGCACACGGCCAGTCATCATCACCATCACTCCTGTCACTTGCGTGTAGCCTTCAGCACAAACTAACTCCCCGTCAACACAGAGCAAAAACAAAAAAAGACAAGTCACAGAACCACGCACAAGCAGCAGCTGCACACACAAATTGGTCGGTTGAAATAAGCACAATTACAGAACTCCCACACCAAACTGCACCCCAGGAAGGTGTTCTGCGTAGCGCCCGATTCGCGGCCCTCCCCCATCGTGGCGTGGCGGCCGTCCGCATTACGAAGCACTAGGGCTTCCCACCATGTCGCATTGCTCTTTGACCCTGCACTGCGTATATTATCGATCCAAACGTCGACACGCACCAATGGAGGTGCAGCCCAGAGGGGGTGAACCACCGTCGTCACCCCTGCAATTGCTGAATTAATAATAATCCGGAGAATTTCTGGGCTGGCCTTGTTTCCTTCCATTGGGAGCCGTGTGGGTCCCACCAGCGTGCCGTCCTCCACGCGGCACCGAAAGAGATGCCGAGTCTCCCGCAGTGAAAAGCCCTTTAAAATGGATGTCTTTAAATCCAGGCAGGAAGCGGCCTCAGCCATCACAGGTGGCAAATAATGGGAAATGTGTAAAAGAGGAACATTCGCCTCATAGGGGACGTCTCTGTTCTTGTCGCGTGGCCACGCGATCCATCGTCGTCGAAAACCGGAGGTTTTTTCCTCCACAACCGAGAAAGGTATTATCCATCCGATTGTTGTTGCAGACGAAGCGTCCTCGATTATTCCCGCTTCCTTCAATAATCGCGCGTCATCAAACCGAGTCCTCCGTGAGCTTTTGCCTAATGTAAAAAAGAACGGAGAAAAAGGGGACCGCCCGACAAGGCCCCAAACTCGCGTGAGTCTCGTAATTGTAGCGGAGTGAGAATGAAAAACAAAGAAAGGCGCTCCTCCGCTCTCAGCCAGGGTTCCTGCCCTTCCGCAGTTTCTCCCTTCACATCAATACAACCAGCAACGATACCTGGGTCAGCATTGTGGTGTACATCCCCGAATATCGAACAGTATTCTGGGGAAGGTCGAACGGGTCGACGTGCCTCGCCAACTGCAAGATCACCGTGTGTGGATCCAAATTGTGCGTCTCCACAATTGGAGCAGCGTGCCGCAACGCACCCTGTTTTATGGAATGCGCCGTGGCATCCCAAGGAGCCAGAGCTCGCCCCACG
This sequence comes from Trypanosoma cruzi, assembly GCF_000209065.1. Classification (NCBI taxonomy): domain Eukaryota; phylum Euglenozoa; class Kinetoplastea; order Trypanosomatida; family Trypanosomatidae; genus Trypanosoma; species Trypanosoma cruzi. The sequence continues at coordinate 2,221 of NW_918945.1, forward strand.
TGGGCAGTCGTAAGATTCGTGAGCTTTTCGTTTTCTTGAAGTGTCCTGCATATATTTATAGTGTCAAACGCGTCTTGCCCTCGTGCCCTGACAAACCGCGGAGCGCAGTGGGGATCCGCCTCGCCGTCTTTGGTGCCACGGACCAATACAAAATTATGGTCCCGTCCGCCTACATTGTAAAATTGTTGTGGGGTTAAGGCCGCAATCTCGGACCAACGACTCGCCGTTATCCACGCAAGTCGAAAGACAACACGTTCCCTCCAATTGGTCCGGCTGCGGATAAATTGATCCATCCCCTCCTTTGTCAAGGGGCGTGCCTGCTGCGTCTCCGATCGTGCCGCAATTTTTGTAGCCATGGAATCATCATGCCCAGCGGGGTTCGATTCATTTCCAACATGGACCGCAGCATCCTGGTGTACTGCGGTCGGATCGATGGCGCTACATCTAATATTCCCATCAACAAGGCCGCACAACTCTTCTTGTTCATCGGCTGTTCGTGCCTGCGGCAAAAAAAAAAAGCGTTGAAAATTGCCCGCTAGGGGCATTCTCTGCTTCCACGTTGACGGCGCCCACATTTTCAAGCCACATCGTTCGCCCTCCTTGTGTGGCCGGACCAAAGCGTGGTGTCGATGTTCCGTCGTACCACAGTCGAGCGTCGTTGGCGGATAAGCTCAATTGCCATTTTTAGCGGTTGCGTCGAGCAATTCAAAATATCGGATGAAGCATTGGCGGTGTGGTGCGATGCCTGTGAGTATTGGTGGGAGGTGGTGGAATGAATGGGGCTGCCGTCTTCCGCTCCCATAAGCGGCGGGCAGCCCCTCTGCCGTTTTTGACGGCCATCTGCGCTGCGAGCAAATTCCTTCTGGCCATGCTGCGTACGTTGCACGCGGATGCGTCGCGTCCACAAATACGACACAGTCAGCATCGTAACGATCGTTGCTGTTGCGTGCGTGGGCGGGCGCACAGTTCGGAGATCGGGACGCTGGACTCAGTAGTCATCATGATGTGCAACTGGAAGGTCTGCAGTAGGGCCCTAAACAAATCCATGAAACGATCGGCGGGATCCCGCTCTGTCTCCAACGCGCGCCTGCACGATACCAAACCGTCAAAGGCTGGCTGAACCTGAGCGTCCGCCTGGTGCAAACATTTATAACTGTATGCGCTTCGGAGATCAACAGCGACTTTGGAGATGCCCTCATTCCATACACGCGAAGCCCAGGTGGTGACCTCCAACGCAAGAAAATGCAGCACCCGACCTTCTGAACCGGAATCCTCTTCCAAGTGGACGGTGGGGGGCAACAGCAACAAAAAAGAAAAATAGGATCTCCCAACATTGCCCTAAGACATCTGAGTGCTGACCCGCCGTCTCTCCCCCGCAAGATTGGGTTGGGGAAACGCGGATGCTGACACACCCCAGCCCATCAAACGATGCGGTTGATTTGGATGTGTATTTCCGCCATCGCAGTGCATGTGTGGGGGCCATCTGGCGGCCCTCTCCGAGAGGTGGGCGCCTCTTGTTTACACAGTGTCTCCGCCTTCCGCAAAAAGACCGCCAACCACCGCAATGTTAGTTTCACGTGCCGAGCGGTAGTTGAGCGCCTCTTCCGTCTGAAAGTAAATCTGAGCAGTCCAATTCTGTACGTCCGCAACGGCACGGGTATGGTCCGAGTTTAATATCTGCCTTTCCGCAATGACGAGCCCTTGCTTGCCTCCCAACTCCCGGGCCGCCCAACGCTCCGGCAAAACGTGTCCGGCACTTGTGCGCATAACGAACAACGTGTTCAAATACACAGCACAACGGCGTATAAACCCAGGCTGAAAAATGCGGCCTTCCATGGAGGTCGTGACTCACTGCTTGAACCAACAGCAAGACGGCGTCCACACAACAAATGCACAAGACAGCCGTCACCCACCGCGCAGAAAGAAAAAAGAGACACACCGCCACCGCCTCCAGCTCAATCACGCTGCAAACAGGATACGGCCACGGCCATGCAGAAAACACACAACGCTCACAGAGCCAGCAATCGCCCAAAAAGCCACGCGCGCAGGCGGATCCTTATCCATCCATGAAGCGGCGCCTCACCCCACGCGGTCACACAAAGTGCATCACGTCAACAGAAAAAGAGACTCGCGGTGCGCGCTCTCTCTCCCCTCCTTTCCCCTCACGCCCACGGAAGAAAGCGGCAGCTGCACGCAACTGCAAGCATCGAGTACAAAGGAAGCATCCACCTGCACTGCAATGTGTGTGTCCTGCGCGTGTGGCTGTGTGCGCCCACTGCGACGCTCAACAACGTAGGAAAAAAAGGAAAAACAAAAAAGAGAAGAGGCGTAAAGAATCTGAAGGGACGCATAAACACAAATGCACAGCAGGGGTCCACGCCGAAAAGCAGTGGCAAATCAAACAAAATTCATTTTAAAAAAGAAAAAAAATTCCCGTTCCTCACATTTTACCCCCCGCACAAAAAAAAATGTTTTATACTATTGTTCCACACACAAAAAAAAGAAAAAAGAAAAAATTCGTCCACTACTACTGTTCCACACAAATAAAAAAAGAAAATATTTTCCTCTACTACTGTTCCAGAAAAAAAAAGAAAATATTGTCCTCTACTACTGTTCCACAAAAAAAAAGAAAATATTGTCCTCTATTACTGTTCCACAAAAAAAAAATATATATTGTCCTCTACTACTGTTCCACAAAAAAGAAAAATATATTGTCCTCTACTACTGTTCCACAAAAAAGAAAAATATATTGTCCTCTACTACTGTTCCACAAAAAAGAAAAATATATTGTCCTCTACTACTGTTCCACACAAAAAAAAATATATTGTCCTCTACTACTGTTCCACAAAAAAATATATATATATTGTCCTCTATTACTGTTCCACAAAAAAGAAAAATATATTGTCCTCTACTACTGTTCCACAAAAAAAAAATATATTGTCCTCTATTACTGTTCCACAAAAAATAAAAATATATTGTCCTCTACTACTGTTCCACAAAAAAAAAATATATTGTCCTCTATTACTGTTCCACACAAAAAAAAATATATTGTCCTCTATTACTGTTCCACAAAAAAAAAAAATATATTGTCCTCTATTACTGTTCCACAAAAAAAAAAAATATATTGTCCTCTACTACTGTTCCACAAAAAAGAAAAATATATTGTCCTCTACTACTGTTCCACAAAAAAGAAAAATATATTGTCCTCTACTACTGTTCCACAAAAAAGAAAAATATATTGTCCTCTACTACTGTTCCACAAAAAAAAAATATATTGTCCTCTATTACTGTTCCACACAAAAAAAAATATATTGTCCTCTATTACTGTTCCACAAAAAAAAAAAATATATTGTCCTCTATTACTGTTCCACAAAAAAAAAAAATATATTGTCCTCTATTACTGTTCCACAAAAAAATATATATATATTGTCCTCTACTACTGTTCCACAAAAAAGAAAAATATATTGTCCTCTACTACTGTTCCACAAAAAAAAGAAAATATTGTCCTCTATTACTCTTCCACAAAAAAAAAATATATTGTCCTCTATTACTGTTCCACAAAAAATAAAAATATATTGTCCTCTACTACTGTTCCACAAAAAAAAAATATATTGTCCTCTATTACTGTTCCACAAAAAAAAAAAATAGATTGTCCTCTATTACTGTTCCACAAAAAAGAAAAATATATTGTCCTCTACTACTGTTCCACAAAAAAAAAATATATATTGTCCTCTATTACTGTTCCACAAAAAAAAAATATATTGTCCTCTATTACTGTTCCACAAAAAAAAAAATATATTGTCCTCTATTACTGTTCCACAAAAAAAAAAAAAGAAAATATTGTCCTCTATTACTGTTCCACAAAAAAAAAGAAAATATTGTCCTCTATTACTGTTCCACAAAAAAAAAAATATATTGTCCTCTATTACTGTTCCACAAAAAAAAAAAAAGAAAATATTGTCCTCTATTACTGTTCCACAAAAAAAAAGAAAATATTGTCCTCTACTACTGTTCCACAAAAAAAAAAATATATTGTCCTCTACTACTGTTCCACAAAAAAAAAAAAAGAAAATATTGTCCTCTATTACTGTTCCACAAAAAAAAAGAAAATATTGTCCTCTATTACTGTTCCACAAAAAAAAAAATATATTGTCCTCTATTACTGTTCCACAAAAAAAAAAAAAGAAAATATTGTCCTCTATT
>NW_918946.1:0-6425 GCF_000209065.1 Trypanosoma cruzi
AGAGGAGTAGCGCAACAGTTGCACGGTGCTATCATTACTGCTGTGCTGCGTCTCGCGAGTGCGGGGTCGACAAGCCATGTGCACATCACGACCCTGCCGCACGCCGGCCACCATCGCAGTACCGCTCGTCCCACAATCCACGCTGGCCGATTAATTTATTGGCGGCAGAGCCCCGGAATCAGAGTCGCCGCGGCCGCTTCCTCGGAACCCCACCCCCGTCTCCCTCCGCACCCTCCGCGGATGTCGGGTCGTCCGCTAGAGGTGGGTCAACGACCGGTATTGGGTAGCTGCTGATGTTCGGGAAGGCGGTGCAAACATCGGCGTATTGGGGGCACACAATGCTCCCACGCCAGGGACCCGATGGCGGCGTGACGGTTTCACCCGCCTGGCACTCGTGCCACGCATCGTCATCAAGGAACCGCACGCTCACTGTGCCGTCGCCGCATCGAGTTTCCGCACACACATCGCCAATGTATTTGTCGTCGAATTGAAGGTCCTGCCCCTTTACGCACCGCGAGTTCGGGCCAACGACACTGCCAGGCATTACTGAAGGGTCGCCGTTGGTGCAACCACCATTAGAATACGCCTCAACATACGGACATCTGCTCATGAAGGGGTCATCACCGCCAACACGGGGATCAGCGAAGTACTGATACTCCTGTGGCAGGGCTTCCTCGTGCCTCTTCAGGTCACAGCGCCCCAGGGACAGACGGTCGTACGTGCAGAAGAACTTAACATTTTTGTCAACCTGGTTGCAGAACAGATCAGGGTATTCGGTGATGCCGTCGGTCAAGCACTTCTTTTCCAGCAGCCCACAGCCAGAGTTGTTGCCCCACCACAACATCTCCGCCGCACTGTAGTTTGCCAAATAAACACCCATGTCCTCAAACGCTGCAAGCGTCAGTGCCGAGTACAGCCCAACCCCCACATCACTGGTCATCATCTCGTCCCTCATGTTGCGTTTCTTCCAATGCGACAGTGAACCGTCAGAACCGCCCTCGTCCTCCAGCTCAATGCCCTCAAGCGTGGAGCAGTTGTGGTACTGACGCGCCATCGCCTTCGTGTTCGGCGTTGAAATCACCGACACCTTGGACATCCCGCGCACGTTCGGGACCTCGGAAATCATATGTAACGTCACAAAATAATCAACATCAAACCCAAGAGCATGCCCCAACTCGTGGGCTGCCACACGCACGTCTCCATTTGGCACCAATATTTGCTTCGGGTCAAAGTTCACGGCAGCAGCAAATGGACGACCATCATCCAGCCGAACGCACAAAGCCGCCCACGCGGCTGGACCAGAAGTCGGAAAAATATTGGCGTAGAGAATCATGTCGGCACCAACCACACCCACCGTGTGGTGCTTGTGTGGGATGGTGAAGTTATTGCACATCCCCAGTCCGGTACGCGGAATAACGACGGGGCGCGTCACGGGCCTCACGGAGAGACGCTCCGCGTGCAGTTGAATGGCGGCGGGGAGAGTTTGCCTCAGAATAATCTTCCTCCTCTCCTCCGTCAACACGTCGTCCGCCCCGCATGTTATTGCGCGGCCGTCGTGGTCAATGCGCAGATCCCCCGGCGCAGTGCAGTGCCTCAACGGATTGTACATGTCCTCCGCGGACACCTTGATGCGGATCGGAGCCCAGCCGTCGTCCCCATCCTCGCTGGCGGCGGTGTACGCCTGCACGGCGCCCTGTCCCCGGCGCGGCACCTCACGCACCACCGCAGTCGGCAGCCGGCCGTATTTCTTCATCATCGCGTCAAACCCACAGCGGTGCTTCACGGCACGATCGGCGGCAACGCAAGCACCGGCGCAACACACCACCATCATGAGCCACGGCAGCAGCAGTGGCAGCAACGCGGTGTGGCGTGGCTGGCGCATGGCTTGGGGACAACGTGTCTGTTCCTGAGGTGCGGGCGGCAGCGGTGTTACTAGTATTGTTAGTAGTGGTGGTAGCACAGGCCTTGTCTGCGGGAGAAGAAGCAGAAGGAAGAGGAGAAGAGCAGAGGGGCAGCACCACAACTTACCGCAGCGCACACACAGACAACAAAAATAAACAAAGCCTCCAAATAAAGCCGAAGCACAGAAAAATGTTCTGCAGGGATGCTGACAGAATCCCGAACTGATACGCACAAATAAAATAGGACGGGAAAGAAGAGGGTCATGGAGAGGCAGCGGCATCGCCACATCCTCAGTGTTTGTCCCAACTACATCTATATATTCGGATAGGCACTCTCGTGCCACGGTGCGGTGTATTCGGGTTGGAGACATTTATTACTTACGAGTTAGAAGACTTTGGGCCCTCCAGCCACAAGACCCCGCCGCAAGGTCGGAATCAAAGAGGGTGGATGGAAAAAATAAAAATAAATAAATAAAATTCGTCGTGCCGTTATCGATTCCTTGACTCCTTCCATCGGGGCCTTTCAAAGGACAATAATATAGGAAAAGGATCGCACGCAAATATTTTCGTCGTTTTGCCAGGGCATATATTAAATTGGGCAGCCAGCCCTCTCGACAACATTCTTCTCACAGGCACTCAAAAGTACCATCACCCATCTACGCAGTGGCACGCACACGGAGTGAGGAGAGGGCACAGGAGAGAGAAGTAAAAAAAATAGTCCGCAACTTTATTTCCTCCAGCACAGGACAAGGGAAACAAATACAAGCACCTCGCACCCTCGTCATGCTGTCGCCATGGCCGCGACGGACGCATTCCGTGGCCCACGGCGAGTCCGGCGTGACTTCCCACTCCCACGATCATTCATGACTCACGAAAAGGAGGTGCCGAGTGCGTCTTTCGCTCGCCTCCTGCGTGGGGCGGGAGGATCGCGTCGGGCGGACCCCCACACCAATAAGCTGGGCAAAGAGGACACGGCTGGGCAGTTTTGCCGCCCACTCGTAGGGCCCGGCCATTCCCCCGCAGCCAAAATGAATAATAGTAAAACACAGGAGAGGCCCGTCTGCGTGGAACGCCGCATCGAGCGCGCTCGCCCCCGCCCTCAGCACAGCAGTCACGGACACCCCCGCACCCATTGGGTCACAGCGACTTCCCATCGCCTTGCCCGCACCAAAAGACGCACGTGGGTGCATGCGGTGCTGGGACTCGTCTCCTCCCTCCAGACCACCTCGCCACAACGCAGGCTCGCATAAGTTCAATCCTCCAGCATGCAAATGTCCGCTAAGCCACGCATCGCAGGCACAAGGAAACAAATACACTCATTGTCCGTTTTTCAGAAGCGAAGAGAGGAGTAGCGCAACAGTTGCACGGTGCTATCATTACTTCTGTGCTGCGTCTCGCGAGTGCGGGGTCGACAAGCCATGTGCACATCACGACCCTGCCGCACGGCTCCCTCAGTTCTCCGGTGTTTTTGCGCAGTCGCTGCTGCTGTTCGAGGAGGCATCATCGCCACTGTATTGACGGCCACGGCAGGAACATGGGTGGACCGATGTCAACAGCAGGAGGCGTATCAGGTCTTATAAGGCGGGAATATTTCCCGCTGTCGTTATGGAAGGTAAGGAATGATGCTCATTGCCTGTATTTTATTTCGTTTTTCTTTAGGAGTTTGGTGCGTCCCATGTGTGTGTCACGTTGAAAAAAAGGGTTATATAAAATTATGCATTTAAATTTTTACCCTCCTTTGCCAGCGGTGCAAAAAAAAAAAAAATGTTCAATTGTTTTCTTTTCATATGCGATACAATTCCTTGTGTGTAAGGTTGGTTTTTCTCCTCGTTTTTCATATTTTCAACAGTTTTTTTTCTTTTTTTTTTTGCCTTAACTGTGAGCCTCCTTTGGCGCGTGAATGTGAACTGTCAAGATATTATTATTATCATTTTTGGTTCTGTGTTATATCCGTGGTACAGAACTCATGGTGTTTTTGTTTTGCTTTTGTCATGTATGTACGTGTGTGTGTGTGTTTTGTATGAGATTGGGAGGGCCGTACCTTCCTGTGCATTTTTTAAGTATGTTCTCACCTTCGGCTAATTCTTATGATTACTTGTGGCAAAAAAAAAATTATTATTATTATTTTTTTGCGTAAATAATTAAAATGTGTAGAGAGTGCAACAAGAATTTTGTGGAGGCATATTCAAGGTGTGTTACAGAGTACCCAACATGCCAAGCAAACCTCTCCTCTCCTACCTTTTCTCACCCACTAGCGTAATTGCAACCTTTTTACTGCCCCGCCTTCGGGAAACTTCTTAATTTGCTTTATTTGACACGTATCGTGTAAATCTGCGGGCCACGATTCCCCTCACCACGGTATTTCTTTGAAGTCCTTGAAGAACTTTCCGTACGCCCTGCTGTTTGTGTAAATGAGGTCCAAACAGCGTGCGGCGGCGTCAATTTCATCAAGTGGACACAACAGCAACTGTTCCGCTCGCCGCTCTTTCTTCAACCTTGGCGACTCATCGGTGATCCACCCCGTATCTACGGAGTTCATAAAGATCCCGTCTTGAGCATAGTCCTCACCGCTCGTCCGTGTCATCATATTGAGGGCAGCCTTCGCCATGTTGGTGTGTGGGTGCGTCACCTGCTTGTAACGGTAGAACTGGCCTTCCATAGCAGAGACGTTTATGATAAACCGTTCCTCGCTTGGTGCCGCATCTCCTTCCCGATTTAGCAAACAGGGCTTTAGCTTGCCGTTAATTATCAGTGGCGAAAGTGCGTTGATGGCCATGATCTCTGCTGCCTCACTTCCTGGCACCTCAGCCAATCGCATCATCCATGAGTTCGTCTCACGCCTGTCACTTTCTTCCGTCTGAGTGTCATAACGGTCAAAAATTAAAGAGTGCGTATCGGCGGTACGGGCTGTGGCGACAATCGACTGCTGCTTTTCGCCCGTCACGTTCTCCTCATGGACCATGTCTTTGCCGTTCGCCACGGCCTTCACATCATCCAGAAATGGCTGCTCGTGTGGATGGTGCTCGATGCGAAGGGGTTCCCCAATTGTCACCGAAGTGTGTGAGAGAAAAAATCGATGCCACTCCCCCGCTTTCGTGTCCTCGTACAAACGGCGGTGCAGTTCTTCTGGTGGGAAAGCCTCAACATGACGAACATGAGCCGTGTACTCCCTTGTTCGTGCAATGGTTTGTGCGGCGTTGTTAATGATGGCAAATATTTTTGGAAAGTGTTGCCTCACAAAGGCACAAAACTGCGTCACCAACCAAAGATCCCGGAGGTCGAGAGCGAAAAGGTGCAGCCGATCGCCCCACGTGGCATAGTCGGCCTCACGCTGAAAACGTGCCAATGCCTCATGTACAAACCGGGTAGTGCCCACAAGTCGAGCACCGCACCGCAAGAGGGAGAGGGCCATTGCGAAACCAATTTTAATGCGGCAGCCAGTGAGCAGCACAACTTTGCCACGTAGGTCTCGCGTAAGAAGTCTCTTATTAAAATTGTATTCCCCACAGAGGTGACAAAGGCTGTAATAATAAGGGTGCAACTTGTTGTACCGCACGCGGCAAGTATGACAAGCAATCCAGCGGTTTAATTGAAGGACTTCGTCAGACGGGACGGTCTGACCGGCAGCGTACATCCGCGCATCATCAAATACAGAGTAGCTATCGGGTTCCTCATCCTCCGATGTCGGTGGGCAAGTGTTAACTTTAAAAGGAGATTCTCCCCACTCTCGGACCCGACTGCTCGCATAAAGTCTCCGGGCAATGAAGAGATTCAACGATGCCTCCGCTGAAAACGTGGATGCCCCATTCCCATCATGGGAAACAAATCGGTCATCAGCCACACCCTCAGCAAGTACAGCCTCCAGGGATCGTAAAATATCTGTTCCCGGCACGATGTGCTGAACGGCACAAAGGACGTCACTTGACAGAGAGTTCACATCACCACACTTCCGCAGAGATGATACCTTTCGAAGCAAAGTAGAGTCCGCCACAAACACATCTTCCTGTGTAGAAAGAATATTTCTTATTCTGGTGTTGTTCCTGCCATCGCTCGTGTTGTTCTCATCATCCTCTTCATTATTTTTAGTCACCTCCGCTAATTTCATCCATTCAAGACAAAGATGTGCGATGCGTAGCTTTAAAACTGCCGTGTATTTTTCTCGCTGCTCAGGAGAGGTCATGGCGGGAGCGGCGCCGCGAAATAAAGCAGAAGGCATTTGTGATCCAAAGGCATGTGGCAAGTAGCGATAGACCTGCGCCACAAGCTGAGAAATTTTTAGCCAGTCTGGTGCGGTGGGATTGACATCATAAGTCTCTTCCAGGCGAATAATATTCTCAAATGCACCAATCAATCTAATAATTTGCCGATCATACGCGGAAAAAGAGTCAAGAGCATCCTCCTCACGTTGAGTCTCCGCCAGCATGTCACCTTCGCCAAGTTCCGGGCGCTCGAAGGTGGGTTTTGTTTCCGAATGGCCCTTCAATCGCCAACATTGGCGTGGTTGGCCGCTGCATCAACGCATAA
>NW_918954.1:0-6459 GCF_000209065.1 Trypanosoma cruzi
TAACCCTAACCCTAACCCTAACCCTAACCCTAACCCTAACCCTAACCCTAACCCTTACCCTAACCCTAACCCTAACCCTAACCCTAACCCTAACCCTAACCCTAACCCTAACCCTAACCCTAACCCTAACCCTAACCCTAACCCTAACCCTAACCCTAACCCTAACCCTAACCCTAACCCTAACCCTAACCCTAACCCTAACCCTAACCCTAACCCTAACCCTAACCCTAACCCTAACCCTAACCCTAACCCTAACCCTAACCCTAACCCTAACCCTAACCCTAACCCTAACCCTAACCCTAACCCTAACCCTAACCCTAACCCTAACCCTAACCCTAACCCTAACCCTAACCCTAACCCTAACCCTAACCCTAACCCTAACCCTAACCCTAACCCTAACCCTAACCCTAACCCTAACCCTAACCCTAACCCTAACCCTAACCCTAACCCTAACCCTAACCCTAACCCTAACCCTAACCCTAACACGCGTCCTCAACCTTACAAATTGTGGCCGTGGCAGATGGTCGCGCCCAACGCTCCGTAGAAACACGCCCAACGTTCATATAACGAAAAACATGCCCAAACACACCGCGCAACGGCAATAAGTCCATGCTGAAAAGACGCGGTCTTTCACAGCGGTTGTGGCTCAGTGTGTGCGTAAACTGCGAGACGGCAGCCACAACAAAAAATCACACATCGCCAGCAGTCATCCACCGTGGACAAGGAGGAACGACACACCGCCACCGCCTCCAGTTCAATCCCATGGCCAACGGAATACGCCCACAGCCCGCAGCCAACGCACACGGAGCAAGCAATCACCCAAAGAGCCACACGCGGAAGCGATTTCTCATCCATCCATGACGCGGCGACAAAATTTCCAGCCATTCCACCCACAATGAGACTCGGTGCCCGACTCAAGGGGGTCATAGGTGGTGCATCACGCCTGCAGGAAAAGTGACTCGCCGTGCGTGCTCCCTCTCCTCCCCTTCATGCCCACAGAAGGAGGCGCCAGCCACCCGCACGCAATAAAAAAGTAGCATCCAAATCCACTGCAATGTGTATTTTGTGTGTCTGTGTGTGTTTGCCTGCAGCGGCAAAAGTCGAAAAAATAAAAAAGAGGAGCAGAGCATTTAAAGAGACACGCAAAATAAAAATGTACAGCAAAAGTGCATGGCAAAAATAACAGGACTGTTCAAACTCATAACCGCACTGCAACCCAAGCAGCGGCATTTCATAAAAAATTAAATAAAAACAATTTAAAAAATTCATCTTCACCCTTCCACACCTCACACCTTTAAAAAAAAGAAAAAAAGGAAAAAAATGAAGAAAGGAAAAAAATGAAAAAAAAAGAAGAAAAAAAATTGAAAAAATGTCGTCCTCTATTACGGCAACACACAAATAGGAAAAAGTAAAAAAAGAAAAAAGAAAAAGAAAAACCACACGCAAAAAAAGCACCTAACCACCATGTGGCCCCACCAAACTGTTTTTTTATTTTGCCCGCAAGGAAAATTAAAAAGATATTTACATGTCTTTCAACCGTCCGACCTTCCATGTGTCCGCACATCGTCTATATTTCATGGGGTCATCTGCGTGTTGCTGCTCCCCTCAGCCCTCTCATCGGCGCGTGAGTGCGGCCCGCAGAGCACAGTCACTCGTGTGTGTGGAGACTGAGAGAAGCACGCAGACACGACGGGAGTCGCGTCCCTCCATCGGGAGAGTGAGCGCAGCAAAAGAAAAAAGAAATCATCGGAGGGGAGAGAAATGCTCACGAGGCCGACACCGAAGGGTGCGCCACCGCATGAAATAAACACGCAAAACAAAACAAATCCTTAAAGAAAAACACGGCGGCAGGGTGTGGCTGTGTGTGTGGCGCTGCGGGTGTCTGCCCGCCCTGGCCGCAAAGAAAACAAAAAACAAGAGGGAAGAAATGTGTGCTCCGCCCCACAGGCCCTCGTCGCACGCCCACACGTCGCGGCTCCCTCAGCGCGCCGTTCGTCACGGCCCCTCCTCATGCGTGCAGCAGGCGAGGCGCACAGGGCCGTCGTCGTGAGCGTGTCGGTGGGTGTGCGAGTGGAGCGGTTGGGCGGAAACACACGGCACCCCTCGCAGGAAGAGTGCAGCAACAAACAATTAAAAGAGGGAAGAGCGGAAAAGAAAAAAAACGTTCATAGTGATTGCCCCAAGGCAACAAGCAAGATGAGGGAAATGATTAAAGTAAAAAAAAAAAGAAAAGAAAAAAAGAAAGTGGAATTAGCAAAACTCATTGAGTAATGCTGGGACGCCGCTCAGTTGCTGCTCCACAGAATTTCGCAACTTTGCTCTCCCCAATTCATTCAACAGAGAGCCGCAGTGCCCCATAACCCCAGAAGCAGCAGCAACACCCGAGGCACACACCCATGCACGGTGCTGTCACCAATTAGATACATGGCCGCCAACTCGCCGAGCTGCCCCTTCTCAAGCAAAATTTCAGTGTCCGAGGGTGTTGTAGTGTTGGAATCCGACGGGATTGCGGTTTCCCCAGGCGTGGTGTTTGTATTACCCGGTGCGGTGTCGACCGTCTGTGGAACCTCCTCGCCGTTTTCAGAAGAAACTTCGTCTCCTTCAGTCCGAAAGACGTCGCCGGTGTCCTCCGCGGATGTAGTTTCGGCGTCACTCTTTGAAGGAGTGGGGCTGCTGTCTGAGCCCATTGTTCTCTCGGAATTTCTGTCCCCCGCCTCGAGGCCGAGGCTTTGCTCCGCGCCGGTGGTTCCGGTTGCAGTGGACCGCAGGCCTTCATTTTCAGTGGAAAGCTCAGTGCTTTGTTGCACTTGGTGCTCACCGTCAACTGTTTCGGTGGCCGTATCCATATCCGATGATGCACCCACTGAAGACGTTGATCCGCCACTCCTGTCATCCGCTTCTCCCTCCTCCTCTGGCATTTCTTCATTACTTTCAGAGGACGTTTCAACACCGGTAACCTCCGTTAATTCCGCTGGCTGTGGGTATTTTGGCTGCACATCTGAATCCCGTTGCATCAAATTATTGTCTTCAGTCGGCGTGTCTTGCCAAGACGTTTCGCCTTCGGAAAGCTGGGCTTTGTCGTCTTGACGAGAATTCCCTGCGCTCTGCGCTGCAGTGGCGGGTTCAGGAACAGATGATTCCGCGTCAACTGTGGAAGAGGACGCTGCAAGCACCAGATTATGGACGATTCCTTCCTCTTGTTCATCAATATCATCCTCAGTCAATTCCTCATAGCTGGCGCTTTCTTCACTCCATGACTCTGGAGCAACCGAGAGGCCTGTGTCGGTCACCTGTTCTGTGGACCGTTCTTCAACACCCAGTGATGGAATAGTGACTTTGCTGGCGTGGAGTTTATACAGCTTATCACTTCCCAACAGTTCCTCGTTGTACAGCATGACGTTGGTAACTGTCACATGGCCGCCCGTTGCACTTCGGTGCTTACTGTCCCCACCGATTTAGAAGTGTGAGATCCTGTGCGAGTTAAACAGATTCTCATTATATCTCTTTTGGAGGATTTCCTCTCGATTTATAAATACAGTCCAATACTCAGTATTCATTCGTAGTACCACCTGATAAGTCCTGTCTGGTTCCCACTCATCAACATCCTCCACATTACCAGCACCCTCAGATATAGCCAACCACTTCTTGTCATGGGTGTACGACAGACCAAAAAGCACCGTGCTGCTGGTGTCATTCATCCTCACACCCATCAAAGGGATGCTGCCACTCTCCGGCACCTCGTGGATGGACACCGTCGCCACAAGAGTGAACTCGGTGTTCGCAAAGTAGTACGGCACAGTCTGCCCCATGTCGCCAACAGGCCACACCGCCCCTGCTCCAGACCCTTTAAATGTCAATCCATTGGGAACCCTTCTCTCCCCATTCGTCACTGTTGCATTCACGCCGAGGTACTCGTCACTCCATGTGTTCTCAGAGAAGTTACCAGACAAGAAGCCAACAAGCCCATCAGTGGGAACAGGACCATTGCACATACGCTTTTTGCGCGCGTCAACATTGCCGTTGGAAACGGAACTGCATTTTTTCAAGGCGCTGTCCAAATCCTTCCATGTCTTCACAACTTCCTTTATCCTCTCCAGTTTCTCGGTCAGACGCACAGCAACAAGATTGTATGCTCCGTCTTTTTTGTTTTCGTACAGTGAAATCAACTCATTATTATCCTTCCCACTTTTCATCAACAGCGAGCTGGCAGCGGCGTCATCATTTTCACGGGATACCGGCCCAACATCATACACACGTGCATTGTCCGTCACCCAAAGATGAAGCCGACCTTTTCCACCTTCATTGTCCTTCGGATACACCGGCGCGGTGATGAGCATCACCTCCTTTCCCTCAATGATTGCTGTCGTGGATCCACTCTGGACACCGTGCCCCTTTCGATTGTGTGAGTTGCCCCACACGCGGGTAATTGGTTTTAAGTGATCATACCAATTGACTCCATGCGGAGTGGACATGTAAACGTCATAGTAGCCTCCAGCACAATGAGCCATCATGAAGAGTTCTGCGCCGTATTCGTATTTTTCCCATCTCACCAGGGTTGGATCCCTGCAGCCGTTACCAGGCGTCTCGTATGAAAGCTCCCATTTTTTGTCTGACGGGGTAAAACTCATAGACAGTAAAAAGCTCGTTCCGTCCTTGCCTTTGGCCTGCATGGGAAAAACAAGCGTGCCGTCACGCATCACAGCACCCGATCCTCCACCGCCAATTAACTCGGTCAAGGAAAGAGATGCTCCTTTTCGTTGAGGGCTCACCACATGGGTCTCATTCCATCTGATTTTCTTCTTTTCACCCTCATCAGTGAGAGTTCCCTTCACGAGTAAAAGGGCTGGCTCATTCTTACCTTCAACCTGCGGCTTCTTATGGCTGTAGTTTCCCAGGAGCACGTAAACGCTCTCCCCAAGTACAAGTGTCGTTGGTCGCGTTATGCCGTCTGCGGTATTGATACCCTCAGAACCTTCCTTTAGAAGTTCTGTGCCAAAGGTATTCGCATCTGCCGTCAAGATCTCCGTTGGACCAGAATCAACATTTAAATCAAGGTACTTTGACGCAATCCCAGTAAAGCCGACTTCGCTGCACTTGTCTCCATCCTTGCAATGGGCTTCAGCAATAGCAAATAAATGACCCTGCACTTCAACAAGGCTGGGAACGCGGAGCGAAGCACTTTCGGTATTGATCTCAACGTCCTTCCAATTGGCAAATGATATCGACGTCGTCCCTGTGAACGGATCAATGATACTCCTTGTTTTACTTCCATCAGCGGCTGCAGCTTCACCAGTGCAGCACATCACGAGGAGGAGTAGCAGCACCGCAAAAGTAAACAGATGCCGGGACATGTTGGGCCTCTGCGGCTCACTCTCGCTTCCTTCCCTCCTCCTCCCGCTGGATCCGGTCACGCGGCGACGGTTGTGTGTGCGGTGTGCCTTCACTGCAGCAACACGTGAGAGCATATAAATATGTGTGTGTGGGCGGTGTGTGTGCTGTTGGTCCTTTCAGACCCTTCCAATTTCACAGTAGCGTTTAGCGATTGTTTGCTTGCTTTCCTAGCGTGTGTGCATGTAGGAGGGAAGAGAAAAAAGAAAAAAAGCCAATTAAAGAGGTGAAACAGCGAGCACCGCCACCCACCCACAGTGAGCGGCATCATGATCCTCGTCGCAGTCACTCCCAACCACAACAACTCACGCACACAGAGACACGGAACGAGAAGGAACATTGCACCGGTACACACAGCGACGGCCACCACCAGCAGGAGCCACGGCGGGTGTGTTGTTCGTCACGCGTCAGCACACACCAAGCGAAGTACCCAAATGCACTGCCGCCAGCGGGATGCAAAGGAGCACAACCGCCCTTCGCGGTGCCTTCGCGCTGCAGCCCGTCGTTCACTGCTGTACCTCCCCACACCCTCCAGCTAACTTCCGGCGACTTCTCCGCCGGCACGCATCACCCCACGCTGCCAGATAGTCCCCCGCCGTCAAGTACACAGCGGGAGAGACACGCCGGCACGTGCAGCTGCTGGGCAGGAATCCATCCGCACTCTTCCCAGGCACCCTCAGCACCACACCACTCACTGGCCTGCACGCCGCCACCATCACGCCTGCAACAAGTCGACGAGACAAATTGCGGGCTCCCGCCCTCCCTCCTCGCGAGGCACCGCACGCTGGCAGCACTTCAGGGCGGCCACCCTCTCCACAAACCACCACTCGCAGCTGCGTCTCCAATGCTCCGTTTGAGCCTCATCAAGACTGAATGTCACACCGCGGACAACCTTTCCTCCGTGAAGTGGACGGATGCCAGCGACGGGCGATAAGCCAATCATGGCCGCAGGGGGGCACACACCAGCAGCACACGGCCAGTCATCATCATCGCCATCACTCCTGTCACTTGCGTGCAGCCCTCAGCACAAACTAACTCCCCGTCAACGCAGAGCAAAAGCAAAAGGAGAAA
>NW_918955.1:0-6463 GCF_000209065.1 Trypanosoma cruzi
CATTGCAGTGCAATCGGCTGCTTTTCTCAAAGTCGGTACTTCCACTTGCGTGTGGCTGTTTGCTTCCGCGGCCAGGGAAGGAATGAGAGTGCGCCGTTATTCTCCTTTTTTGTGAATCCGAGGGCACTGAGTGTGACTGGGTGGAGTGCGGCGCCGCATCCCATTTAGGGTGAGATGGCAGTGAAGTTTTGTTGCCGCGTCGTGGATGAATGAGGGCTCGCTTCCGCGTGTGGCTGGCGGGGTGGGTGTTCTCTTAGTGCGCGTTGTGTGTTGGCTGCGGGGCTGTGGCCGTATACCGTTGGCCGTGGAATTAAACTGGAGGCGGTGGCGGTGGCTCTCTTCTCCTCGTTCACGGTGGGTGACTGCTGGCGATTTGCGCGCGTTTGTTTTGTGGACGCCGTTTCGCGGTGTGTGCACTGTGCGAGCCGTGGGGCGCCGCATCCTTCTTCTTTTGCGCCCACTCACAGCGCTGCGACGACGTGTGTGTCTGCTTGCCAGCATTGGTGTAAGATTGGCTGTCTTCTTGTTGTCTTGCTGTGTTCTAAACAGGGGCAGGAATGGAACTGACGGTTTTGTCGGCATGTATCTCTTTCTTTTTTCTAAAGAGTATAACGGCCGAGGATTTGGATAAAGTGCGTTGTGCAGCCCCCTTTTTTTTAGTCATGGCGGCAGCAGTGGGACTCTGCGGCTGCTTGCTCGTTGCATGTGTCGCATCTTCCGCTGTTGCTTCCTTGCTGTGTTGGTGGAGGAATGGGGGAGCGACGGCGTTAGTGGAATGGCGCCCCAGTGGGAGAGGGAAGGCACCGACCGCTGCTGACGGTGACGGCCTTTGCTGCAGGCGATCTGACGAGATGATGTTACCGGTGTCAAATCCAACTGAGATCGATGAGGGCCGCACCTTCTCTCTCTTTTTTCCTTCCATCCTTTCAGTACACTGCAGACTGACGAACTGCAGGGCAGCGGCGTGATTACAAACCGGAGTTCTGTGAGTCAATCGGACTGTGCGATCGACGTGGACCCTTGTTCCCCCGTGTGCGACTACAGTCACAGCACTTCTTCATCCTTCCTTCTTGTGTGTGCCGTGTGCGCTTATGATGCCGCTGTTTGCTGTGCGATGCCGACCCATGTGAGCGAGAAACGACGCCCTTGCTGCTTTCGAACGGCGAATCCTCCGCTCCTCTTCCGTGTCACCACGTTCTTGGACGCGCTCGATGGCTGCCGGTTGCAACGATTCCACGTGGGTCTGTCTCGGCCCCTGTGCTTCTTTCACGGCATTGATACTGCTCTGTGGTAGAGGCATTTTGTTTCAAGAGCGGTGCCAATGGTCATGTGTCTTTTTTCTGGGATCTTGCCACTCTGCATGGTGGTTGTGTGGGGCTGCGTGGGCGGTGGGAGGGCGATGGTGTTCCTGGCGTGATGGCGTCTGCGCTTTCTTTGTCGGTTGTTATGCTTTGGTTGGGACTGTCTGTGGCCGGATGCCTCTGTGTGCCACTGTGCTTATTTGCCGTTGTTTCTTCCTATTTCTCCTCTGATTGAGCAGTTAGAGATACTTCGGATTGACTTTCACAACTATCGTTTAAAGGTGTTAGGGATTACTTGCTTTATTAGGATTAGTAGCAGTGGGATAACGATCTGGCGGAATTGTGTATCTGGATTCGCCATCTGTAGAAAAGGATTTTGAAAGCAGGAGTTACGGTTGACGGGTCGAGACTAACACACCACAACAGCCCCGTTGGTACTTGTTTGGGTTAGTGGATGTGGTCTGCGGTGAGTGCGTGTCCGCGCAGCCGGCACCGTGTGTGGCGCAGGGCCATTACGGCTGTGCGTGTGGCGCTGCTCGTTGTGTTGGCGCTGGTTGCGGCGGCGGCGTGGGTGCTCGCGGCGCATGCGGTGGTGTTGCGACTGCGGGGCGGTACGGTGGACAGAGCCATCACGGTGGGCCGCGCCGTGGGCACGGTGCTGATGGACGGCGTGTACATCACGAACGGTGTGGCTGTGGTGTTCGACGTTGCGGCGATGCTTCCCGGCGCGCTGCGCATCGAACTGAGGAACTGCGTGTGCGACGGCGGTGCGCAGATCTACGTGCGGGGCTACAGCGGCGAGCCGGCGACTGACCGGAGCCTGGAGGTGAGCGTGAGCGGGCTGTCCGGGAGCCACTGCTCGCTCGTGTTTGTGCACAACCTGCCGGCACACACGAACGTGACGGTCCGCGACTCGACGATTGTGACGCCGGGGCCGATTCGCTACTCCCAGCTGAGCGGGCTGACGGACGTGGTGGCGTCGCCGCTTGTGCTGTACGCGACGTCGCTGTTGCAGACGCAGCTGCGTGTGAGCAACACTGTGCTGAGGTCGTCGCACGTGGGCGGGTCGGCGGTGTACGTTGGCGGCGGTGTGGACCTGCTGTCGAGCGCGGTGGTGCTTGACGGCGTTTTACTGGAGGCGTCGGGCGGTCCGACCGCGTCCGCGATGCGTGTGGCGTCCTCGTCGTGTCTCAGTCTGCGGAGCCACTCAGTTTTCTCCCTGACGAAGGTGTCGGTAGTGAGTAGCGGCTGCGGCATTGTGCTCGGAGAGCGCCTCGCGGTGCTTGATTCGGTGCTGCGCTTTGTGGGTGTCGAGGGATCTGTTGCGTCGTCGCTTTTGCGCTGCGACGGTCGGACGATCGGTGCCGGCGGGTGGCTGGACCTGCACGACGTGTGGGCGGTGGGCGAGGCGTCGTCGGTGGCGTCGCTGTCGGAGGTGACGCTGAGCGGCGGCACCGTGTCGATTGCGCGCTGCGCTGCCACCGGCGCGACGCTTGTCTCCGGGCCGGCGATCACGAGCGGCGTCGTGTCGGTGCAGTGCAACCGTGCCGGCGGCCGAGTGCTGCAAAGCAGCGGCGACTACCGCATGGCCGGCCTGCCCTCCGTGAGCGTGGTGCCGTGCGACGGCTGTGCGGCGGCGCTGGCGTGCTTTGACGCACTGACGGCGTCGTTCTCCGACTGCGTGTGCAGCTGCCGTGCCGGCGGCGTGGGCGAGGCGTGTCTGCCGTTCGACGTTCCGCCCGCGAGGACCGGCGGCGGTGGTGGCGGTGCGCAGGGCTGCGTGAGTGGCGTGACGCTGACGGAGTCCGTGACGGTTGGCGGCGGGTGGGCGACGGCGTGCTTCGACTCGGTGGTGTTCAGCGGGCCAATCACCGTGGCGGTGGACCTGCGCTCGATGGACTCGTCCGCTGACCCGCTGAACGTGACGCTGCGCCACTGCGTGCTTACGGGCGGCGCGCAGCTGCGGATTGGTGGCCTCAGCGAGATCACGGCGCGCCTGGTGCCGTACGCCCTCGTCAACATGAAGAATGTGACGTCGCTGGAGGGCACGATCGTGCTGCATGGCGCGATGCCGTTGCACTCGAGAGTGCTGCTGGCGAACTCAACGCTGCGCGCGACGGTTGGCGGGTCGCAGTACGTGGCGACGACCCGTGGCCACGAGGGATCCCGGTACGGCCCCGCGCTTGTCCTGGACGGCGTCCGGCTTCTGTCGACGCGGTTTGTCATGACGCGGTCGACGCTGGGGTGTGGCGGGGAATCGTGCGCTGCGATCCTCGTGGAGCGCGGCCTCGGTGCGAACCTGTCCAGTGTGTTCTACATGGACAACTGCGTTATCAGGTCGCAGTCGCACGTGATTTACGCTCTTGCGTCGTACCTCCGTGTCAGCGGCGGCTCCGTGTTCTCCATACAGAACAGCTTGTGGAGTGCGCCGAGCAACGAATACTACAAGGGCGCGTGTGTGTTTGGGGACGTTGCAGTGGATGGCGGCAGCGTGCTGCAGATTGTGTCCAGCACTTTCCGTCTCGGCTTCGCCATGCTCATTGCAAATACGCTGACCGTGACTGGCGGCAGCTGGCTGGTGCACCGCGACAACGAGTTCCGCACCGCCTATGTCGTGCACGTGGCCAACAAGAACGGCGTTGCGTTCCGCGATCGGAGTGTGTGGTCGATACTACATAACAACTTCAACTACGGCTCGTACTCGTCGAGCATTGCACAAATGACGAGCAACTGGCCACCACCATCCGACGCGCACCCGATCATCTACGGCGTGTGCAACGAGGCAAGGGGCTCACCTGTGATGGATTACGGAGAAGTGCTCAATATTGGAGCCCCCGTGACGGTGTTGGACTGTGGCGCGTGCGCCTTGGACGCCGTGTGCTTTGCAGCGAGGACGAGCAGCATCAGCGGCTGTGCGTGTGTGTGCGCTGCTGGCGGCTACGGAGACACGTGTCTGCCGGCTGCGGTTCCGGACGGCCTTGGGCCGCTCCCGCTCCCGCTACCCGATGCGAAGGACACGGAGGTCCGCTGCGTGCACGGTGGCAGCATCAGCTCCGTGGACGATCCTGATCCCGGTGTGCGTGGTCTGTGCTTTGTCAACGTGACCTTCACCGCCGCGATCGTGCTGGACCTGTGGGGTTTTGCCGCACCACAACAGACACTCAACATCACGCTGCTGCAGTGCGTCCTTGTGGGTCTATCGATCAGGGGGAGTGGTGCGCGCGTGCAAGTGAACGTGACATCCTCGATGATGGATTCTGGTGCATTGGCGTTTGAGGGTGATTTTGGAGCGAGATCCCAGATACTGGTGGTGGGCAGTGCAATTGTGGCGATCTCGGGCCACGCTATTCACTTTCCGAGGTTTGCTTTTGGCAAGAACTCGACGCTGCTGATGCTTGACAACAAATTGGAGGGGAATATTTTTGCAGTTTGTTTCCCCGTTGCTGTTGTTGTTGATGGTGGCGGAATCATTGTGAAGGGAAATACGCTGAGAACAAAGAAGGAGGATTCTAGAACGACATCGGCCGTTTATTATAACGGTGTTCATTTGAGGAACGGCGGCTACTTTGTTTTCGAGAACAACACGATGAGCGCGGTCAATGGCATTTTTTTTTTGTTTTTGGCCACCGTGAGCTCCACGGGGCTGCTGAGAGTGGCGGACTGTAAATTTGCTGGCAGCACGAGGGTTTTGAAATTCGCACTGTTGTATTTGGACGGTTCTTTGATGCTCGAGGACGGTGCGCAGTGGCGTGTGGAGGGCAACGATGTGACTGCAGCCTCAGTAATAGGTGTGCCAGAATCCTTTTACACAATTAAGCTGTCGGGCAGCGGCACCACCGTGGCGCTTGCATACAACCGTCAGGTGGACTCGAGTAAAGCCTTTGCCAATTTTTTCCCATCGAGCATTCTAGTGATGTCACCCGCGCGGTTTGTGGTTGGGTGCAACCTGCAGGGCGATGAGGAGGTGTCGTACGACGGCATGTTTTCTGGGGAAGTGGTGCTGTTCAGGTGTGGCACGTGCAACGACGACGCGGCGTGCTACATGCCCGGGACGGAGTTGGTGGACCGCAGCTCGTGCTCGTGCAGCTGCAAGGACGGATGGCATGGCGCGTCGTGCCTTCCCTTCGAGGTGCCCGACACGGTTGTGCCGCCCTTACCGGAGAGATCCGTTGACGGTGACACAAGCTGCGTGGCGAACCAGACGCTGAAGAGCCTCACGCTGAACATGTGGAAGACGCACCACTGCTACGCGGGTGTGAAATTCAGCGGCGTGGATGCAGTGCTCACGTTTTTCTTTGAAAGTATGCCGCTGCATCTCCCCATCAACATCACGCTCAGTGGGTGCACATTCCGTGAGGGTGCCGCGCTGCAGTTTGTTGGGGGTGCTGAGGCGGCGGAGTCAGCAGGCGTCCTGATCCGCGTGAGCCAGACGGTGATGTGGTCCTCTGTTGTTGTGTTTGCACTCGCCCTCCCGCAGCACTGCGACATCGCCGTCACGGAGGTTGACGCGGTGCAATTTTCCGAGGTCCAGCTGCTTGACACTGGGAGGAGAAAGCTTAGCGTATTGGTGCTGCTGAAGAACATTTTGCTGAGTGCGTCTTCGCTGTTGGTGAGCAACGTCAAGGCGCATGCCTTGAGGTACGGTGGTTTTGGTTTGTACTCGTTCGGTACGCTGACGCTGGTGCGTGGCAGCTCGCTGTACACGCGGTACTGCAGCTTCAATGGATACGCACAACTGTTGTACGTAAATGCCCTCAGTGTCAGTGATCACTCTGTTTTTGCGCTGCTCAACAATACAATGTCCTCCGGGAAAAGCCTTCTGTATCTGCGCCACGGATTCAGCGTGTCGGATTACAGCGTGTTACGCGTGGTGGGGAACAGCGCTTCCGTGGCCTGCGCTATCTATGCATACAAGACATGGTCTCTTAAACTTTCAAGTTGGTTGGATTGGCGCGACAACAACCTGGGAGTGGGTGCGACGTTCCACGAACCTGAATCAACTTTGTTGAGCATCGACGGCAGCAGCGTGGTGACGCTGACGGGCTGCAGGATGGGCTCAACGGGTTTGTCGGTGCCTTTGCTATCGCAGGCTGACGCCGGCTACCGGTTCGTTGCTGGGTGTCTGACGGTTGCGGGACGGTTGGTGACGACGGCGGCTGAAC
>NW_918958.1:0-6471 GCF_000209065.1 Trypanosoma cruzi
GTCAATTTGTGCAGGAAATGGCGGTGAGTTCCTTGCATCAATGGGTGGCTGTGGCGGAGGCACATCAAGTGAATATTGCCGAAATGCCAATCCCCTTAGTTTACGAGTGTATGACGGAAGAAAAAAGTGACGCGGTTCGTTATTTGCATGTCGCTGAGCTGGTGCGTCTTGCAGAATGCATAGGGAAAGAGGCAACAGCAAAATACCTGCAGTTTTCTTTTATTGCAGCAAGCAAAGATACCAGTTGGCGTGTGCGACACATTGCCGCAAAGCATCTTGGTAGTTTTTCTCGTCTTTGTACTCATCCGGATGATCTTTTAGACGTCTTTGTTGCGCTCTGCGCGGACGAAATGAAAGAGACACGTGCTGTTGTGGTGGAGCAGCTTGGTATCCTTTTTCTTCATGTAGTTTCAAAAGAGGTATTGGCTAAAATGTGTCTAGCGGTTGCACCTCTCGCAAAAGACAAGGAACCTGTTGTTCGGGAAAGAGTTGCAAATATTTTTTACGTGCTTCTTTCCCCTAACAACGTTGTGGATTATACACCGAAGCAACAGCAAGCCCTTTTTGCTCTGTTAACGGACGAGAACTACGTCGTTGGGCGAAGTGCCATGCGTAACCTGGAGCTTGTCGCAGCCAATCTTGGCAAATATCTGAGGCCCGGCAAGAATGCTGGAAATAGTGAGAGAAGAAATACGTTGTCTGTGCCATTGATGAATCGGCGAGGGAGACGTAGCAAAAGGGCCATGAGCCTTCCTTCTTCCGCTCATGCAGGCATTGGTACTCTTATACCGGCGCCCGTGGGGTCTGTCAGTGAGAAACAGAAGGAGCGTGCCGCACTCGTCCTTTCTGGAATTATTAATCAGTTACATATTGTCAGTGATTCAAAGAACTGGCGTACTCGTGAGGCAGTTGTTATTTCTATTCGCCACTTCTCTGCCGCTCTCACAGAAGAAGAATTTATGCCGCTTGTGTACATTATTCGTTCTCTGCTTCGGGACCCCGTCAGTGCCGTGCGGGCAAGTGCGGTGGAGACATTATCGGCGGTGGCGAACGCGTATGGCCCTGAATGGGCAGCTCTCATGACATTTGAACTTTTTCAGAAGGAATTCGCGTTTAAATCCCGCACGCCATATATGTGGAGGGTGGTGGCGATTCAGTCCCTCTCTGGTATTCTCCCAGTGGTGAGTGGCCTCTCGCCAATGGATCTGCGCCGCCAGGAGCTCCTGCAGCAATGGATACGCTTGTTGCGAGCCTTTTCCGAGGACAACGTTTCAAATGTGCGACTGGCAGTTGCCAATTCTTTGGTAGAGCACTGGCATTGGTACAGGGTGTGCGGCGTCCACCGGGATATCCTCCGCCAGTGCGCCGAGCGGCTGCAGCACGACAGTGACGTGGATGTCATGCAGGTTGCGGAAAGGCTGCATTTAAACGCATTGGCTGACGAGGGTGAAAACCGCTAGAAATATGGCGTGGTGCGGGAGGGAAATGGAGTGACGCGACGAGTTTAACAAATAAAAAAAGAGGAGGGATGAAGAAAGGGAGAGGGGACATATATATATATATATAATATATAATATATATAAATAAAGAAGGATATTTCTTTAAGGATATTTTTGACTGCTTCCTCAAATTGTGGTGTGGGAGCGCAGACCTGGACGTTTAATGATTTCTTTTATGTGTGTGTTTTGGTTTTAGAGCCATGCGGTGGTGCGTTCCCTCCATTATTTTTCCTTTTTTTTTTTTTTTTTCTTCTTCACTTTGAATTTGTTGTTTGCATTTGGCCTTCACACAATACGTCTCCTTTTTTGTTATTATTATTATTATTATTGTACAAGTCCATGTGGCACGATGTGTATTTTTGTTTGTGTGTGTGTGTGTTTCTCTTTATATATATATATATCTTTTATTTTGTTTTATTCTCCTTCTTCTATTCCTTTCTTATCTTATTTACCATCCATGGCCTCTTTGACGTGGTTTGCCTGTAGAAACGAGCGTGGGTAACGCTCATTGCCCTCCGTAAAGATGGGGGGTAAAACCGGCACGACAACAGAGCGCTGTAGCGGCAGTGACGTTGTGTGTCAAGTTCACACCACCGCGACAAGAGCCGTACCACTCGCCGTGAGGCCACATAACATGGGGATGGCGTTTATGAGCCGAATTCTTTTTCAGGTACCTCTCACCGCGGAGGGGAAGACGGTGAGGCATTGTTGTCAGCCGGGCCCTGTCCTGTTCACGCTTCCGATTGACGGAACTCATCTTCTTGTGGCCTGTGGCTCGGATAAAAGTCAAAGGGACGGCGGCTCAACTGTGTACGTCGTGCGTTTGTGCCCGGATGATCCCCCAACTTCTCTGCCCAGTCGCCTTCCAATCGCCGTCATATCGGGATGCGTGCAGAACTATAATGTGCCCTTCTTACCACAGAGTGGAAGAGCATTCCCTGCACCAGTGGCGATGGAGACAAGTGCTGGCTCGAGTTGCAGTGATCACTTGCGTGAGGGAAAAGCAGACTTTGCTGCGCGCCCTTCTGTACCGATGGGCTTAGCCACAGAACCAGTCCCGATGGCTGATGATGCTGTACATGGCACGTCTTCAATAAAATCATTGCCATCTCGCCCAGGCCAATTGCATTCTTTTCTATTTGCTGACGCAGCAACGCATGCTATTTGGGCAGCGGAAGTGGACACTGGAAAGTTAACAGTTCGCGTTGTACCGCCATCCCTTTATTGGGGAAATGAGGGAGGCGTTGAAGTTGCAACCGCAGCTGATGCCAAGGCGCAGCAACAGCATCAATGTTCAGACGGTGCATTGAAGCCAGGGGCTTTATTAGGTGGCATAGAGGGATTTGTGGACGGACCTTTTCACATGGCTCGCTTTGCTTCTCCCTCCGCACTTTGTTGGCGTATGGACGATGATTTTGCTGGAGAGGAAGATGGTGGGGGGCCCAGGCAACCGCATGCGGGGCGAGATACTTTTCGTGGTGATGTATTATTTGTCAGTGATCGCGGAAACCACGCTGTTCGATACGTTGACTTTCAAAACAGATTGGTTCGTACCATTTTGGGCATTGACGGCGTCCCGGGCTACCGCGATGGCGATTATCGCGTGTCGCGCCTGCACGACGCCGCGGCCCTTGTGTGGTGTACTTCAGGACTGTTGTTCCTCGACAAGCCCAACGGCGCCATTCGACTTATTACTGGACTAAAAAGGAAGAAGAAGAATACAGTGACGGCTGTGGAGAGGGAAAAAGAGGGAGATGTATTTCAAACTGTTGCACAACTGAACATGCCCGTGGCATCTTCAGAGGAACCCACGACGCATGCCAAACTTCGCGTGTGGACTGTTGCTGGAGGACGGTATGGCAAAATGGGGCCGTATGTTGATGCCAAGGAGTCGCATCGGGCCTCATTGGGTATGCCGAGCGCGTTGGCGCTACTTCCAGGTGGAAATGGTGTGTTGTTTACAGACAGTCAGCATGGGGCATTACGTATGTTGTCTTTGCGCGGGGTGGAGACTCTTATTGGGCCACACAATTGTCTCACTTTATCCTCCCTCTCTAGGGGATTGCTTGCCTGCTCACATATTGTGGCGTGCCGCCTTGTCACATCCAATAACTCTTTGCGTCACGCATTTCTTGTCAGCAGTGGAGTGCAAGGCACCGTCTCGCTGTTGGTGCCGTGCGATGGGACGGAATGTGTAGGTGACGGGAAAGCAATCGACCTGGATTCCACCAACGTCACCTCACTTCTCCCAGAGGAATGTGCGCTGCTAGCGAGTGGAGTGCTAAGAAAGTACACATGCGTTGATGAGAAATCGTCTATTCGCATGATGGGAAAAACCGGTGTTGTTTCAAGGGGAGGGACAAAAACGCATGGAAGTGGTAATGACCCTCACCGGAAGAACAACCACACAACGATGTTGTCATCTTCGTTGTTAGCGCGCAGTGGCGTCTCGTCCCGGGTTCAATTCTTAGCGCCATCCGCAAAACGTGGTCCCTTGGATGAGGCAATGCGACAGCTCTTCTATGTCTACGCGCACTACGCCCGCAAGAGCTCCGCACCATCCACCACGACAGAATTATACCCCCTGGGAGGTACGGAGAGACCGGATGATGTGAACATGTCGTATTCACTTTCCTTAATAAGTTTCTGGCGCTTTCTCTCGCACACAGAGTACTTTGGAGCATGTCCATTATGGGCAACATCTTCGGCCAACCCTTTTGCCTGCATGTTTGGAACGATTCCCGGTTTGAAAAGCAATGAAAACGGTGAGGACGCTGCGCCGGGTTTGGTAGACTGGCGCCGCACCGCGGAGGTGCTTTATGGGCTGTGCGTGAGACGACATGGCTATCGTGTCCTTTCCATCATGGGCTTTAGCCTGTTCTGTCGCGTCATTCTCCTCCTTCATTGCTGGATGCGAGGGCAGGGACGGTGCGAGACCGGGCAGAAGGAAGGGCTCCGCAGCAACGTGGATCGCCCGATGCTTCCGTCGATCGATGGACTTAGCAAAGAGGAGGTTGTCGAGGTGTACAAGGACACCGTGCGTCAGGTGAGGAATGTCAACATTCACCTGCGACAGGCGGTGGGGGAAGCACAGAACGAGGGGAGAGGATTCATAGCGGCTGACGATGTTCTGTGCGTGCTGGTGCGCAACGAAAAGAGCCTGCAGCGATTGTTCGAGGCTTTCAGCAGGAAAACATTACGCCATCGACGCTCGTCGTGTAAGACTACAGAGGGCGACGAGTCACACAGGCAGCGGCGGCTCCGTGACGTGCTGCTCCCCGCGGACACCAGAGGACACACGTCAACGGAATTCGCTTACGGGATGTCATACAGCATGTTTCATAAATTATTTCATGCGTTGGACGTCTTCCCGACCCTCATGGGCAAGTCCCTGCTGCGGCGCGCCTACGTTGACGCCCTGCTCACACCTCTCTTCCAGCAGCAACAGCCACAGCCTGTGCTGTCTTTTGCCCCTCCCATTTTCCAAGACGTGGAGAAGATGTACGCTTGCGGTGGCGCAGTGCTTTCATTTCTCCCTTTTGTGGAGGCCTTTGTGCGCGTTGCCCTCACTGCCTTCTCGCTCTGCACCGAACATGATAGAAGGATGTACCCGACCGCCGCAGCGAAGGTGGAAGCTCTGATGCGGTGGGTCAACCGGTCGGTTGAACAGCACCAAAAACACGAGCGGGGTGCGGCCGAGCGCGATGGTCCCTGCCGTATCGAATCTCCTGGTGGCAAGCGTGCACTGCTTTTCTCCCCCTTCATCCCATTCGACGTCCACGCACGAGTTGAGGGGCGCCACCCGCGTCCGACGAGGCAAGAGAATCCCTGAAACTGACGCATAACGCAGACGAAGAAAAAAAGGAAGCAAACAAAATAATTACTTTAAAAAGAGCAGTTTTTGTTTTGTTTTTTGGAACATTAATTTGCAAGCGGCGACACGCTCATGGCATCCACCAAAGAAGAGGGCAAGGGAAGATTACACAAAAACGAGAAGGCGAACCAACAATCTATGCAACACCACTTTTTGAGGGAAAAAAAGTGTTGGTCCACACATGTTGAGTTCTTGTTTCTCTCTCTCTCTCTCTCCCTCTCTCTTTCTGTGTGTTCCTTTGGTGTTTCTTGGCTCCCGTTGGGATCTTTTGTTTCTGCTGCATCCGTCGCTCTCTTTCCATCTCATTCCGACTCACACGTGCCGCGCCATTCCAAGGTTTTTTTGTATTCATTCACTCGGCACAAAAACAAGCAATTCAGTCACGATGGCCTCCGCGGAAGTTGTCAGCAAACTTGAGGCGGCGTTCGCCAAACTGCAGAACGCAAGCGACTGCCACTCGCTCCTCAAGAAGTACCTCACGAAGGAGGTGTTTGACCAGCTGAAGGGGAAGCAGACGAAAATGGGCGCCACGCTCATGGACGTCATCCAGTCGGGCGTGGAGAACCTGGACTCTGGCATTGGCGTGTACGCGCCCGACGCCGAGTCGTACACCGTGTTCGCCGCCCTCTTCGACCCGATCATCGAGGACTACCACAAGGGCTTCAAGCCAAGCGACAAGCAGCCCCCGAAGGACTTTGGTGATCTCAACACGTTCATTGACGTGGACCCTGACAAAAAATACGTCATCTCCACACGCGTGCGCTGCGGCCGGAGCCTTGAGGGCTACCCGTTCAATCCCTGTCTCAAGAAGCAGCAGTATGAGGAGATGGAGTCGCGCGTGAAGGGCCAGCTGGAAAGCATGTCGGGCGAGCTGCGGGGAAAGTACTACCCGCTGACCGGCATGACGAAGGAGACACAGAAGCAGCTGATTGACGACCATTTCCTGTTCAAGGAGGGCGACCGCTTCCTGCAGGCGGCGCACGCCTGTGAGTTCTGGCCGACGGGACGTGGCATCTACCACAACGACGCCAAGACCTACCTTGTGTGGGTGAATGAGGAGGACCACCTGCGCATCATCTCGATGCAGAAGGGCGGCAA
>NW_918963.1:0-6483 GCF_000209065.1 Trypanosoma cruzi
CGGCTGTGCGTGTGGCGCTGCTCTTTTTGTTGACGCTTGTGGTTGCGGCGGCGGCGTGGATGCCCGCTGTGCACGCGGTGATGTTGCGACTGCGGGGCTGTACGGTGGACAGAGCCATCACGGTTGGCCGCGCCGTGGACACGGTGCTGATGGACGGCGTGTCCATCACGAACGGCGTGGCTGTGGTTTTCGACGTGCCGGCGATGCTTCCCGGCGCGCTGCGCATCGAACTGAGGAACTGCGTGTGCTACGGCGGTGCGCAGATCTACGTGCGGGGCTACAGTGGCGAGCCGGCGAGTGACCGGAGCCTGGAGGTGAGCGTGAGCGGGCTATCCGGGAGCTACTGCTCGCTTGTGTTTGTGCACAACCTGCCGGCACACACGAACGTGACGGTCCGTGACTCGACGATTGTGACGGCGGGGCCGATGCGCTACTCCCAGCTGAGCGGACTGACGGACGCGGTGGCGGCGCCGCTTGTGATGCACGCGACCTCGCTGTTGCAGTCGCAGTTGCGTGTGAGTAACACTGTGCTGAGGTCGTTGCAGGCGGGCGGGTCGGCGGTGTACGTTGGCGGCGGCGTGGACCTGCTGTCGAGCGCGGTGGTGTTTGACGGCGTGTTGCTGGAGGCGTCGGCCGGTCCGACCGCGTCCGCGATGCATGTGGCGTCCTCGTCGATTCTCAGTCTGCGGAGCCACTCGGTGTTCTCCGTGACGAACGTGTCGGTTGTGAGCAGCGGCGGCGGCATTGTGCTTGGAGAGCGCCTCGCGGTGTCTGATTCGGTGCTGCGCTTTGTGGGCGTCGAGGGGTTTGTTGCGTCGTCGCTGGTGCGCTGCGACGGTGGGACGATCGGTGACGGCGGGTGGCTGGAGCTGCGCGACGTGTGGGCGGTGGGCGAGACGTCGTCTGTGGCGTCGCTGTCGGGTGTGACGCTGAGCGGCGGCGCCGTGTCGATTGCGCGCTGCGCTGCCACTGGCGTTACGCTTGTCGCCGGGCCGACGATCACGAGCGGTGCCGTTTCGGTGCAGTGCAACCGTGCCGGCGGCCGGGTGCTGCAGAGCGGCGGCGACTACCGCATGGCCGGCCTGCCCTCCGTGAGCGTGGTTCCGTGCGACGGCTGTGCGGCAGCGCTGGCGTGCTTCGATGCGCTGACGGCGTCGTTCTCTGACTGCGTGTGCAGCTGCCGCGACGGTGGTGTGGGCGAGGCGTGCCTGCCGTTCGACGTGCCGCCTGCGAGGTTCGGCGGCGGTGGTGGCGGTGCGCAGGACTGCGTGAGTGGCGTGACGCTGACGGAGTCCGTGACGGTTGGCGGCGGGCGGGCGACGGCGTGCTTCGACTCGGTAATGTTCAGCGGACCAATCACTGTGGCGGTGGACCTGCGCTCGATGGACGCGTTCGCTGACGCGCTGAACGTGACGCTGCGCCACTGCGTGCTTGCGGGCGGCGCGCAGCTGCGGATTGGCGGCCTCAGCGAGGGCACGTCGCGCCTGATGCCCCACGCCCTCGTCAACATGACGAACGTGACGTCGCTGGAGGGCACGATCGTGCTGCATGGCGCGATGCCGCAGCACTCGAGTGTGCTGCTGGCGAACTCAACGCTGCGCGCGACGGTTGGCGGGTCGCAGTACGTGCCGACGACCCCTGGCCACGAGAGATCCCGGTACGGCCCCGCGCTTGTCCTGGACGGTGTCCGGCTTCTGTCGACGCGGATTGTCATGACACGGTCTATGCTGGCGTGTGGCGGGGGCTCGTGCGCTGCGATCCTCTTGGAGCGCGGCCTCGGTGTGAACCTGTCCAGCGTCTTCTACATGGACAGCTGTGCTGTCCTGTCGCGGACGCACGTGATTTACTCTCTTTCGTCGGAACTGCGCGTTGTTAGCGGCTCTGTGTTCTCCATACAGAACAGCTCGTGGATTGCGCCGAGCATTGAAATCTACAAAGGCGCGTGTGTGGTTGGGGATGTTGTTGTGGATGGTGGCAGCGTGCTGCAGGTTGTGTCCAGCACTTTCCGTCTAGGCTTCGCCATGCTCATGGCAAACTCGCTGACTGTGACTGACGGCAGCTGGCTGGTGCACCGCGACAACGAGTTCCGCACCGCCTACGTTGTGTACGTGAGCAACCACTACGGCATTGCTTTTTGTGATCGGAGTGTGTGGTCGATACTTGACAACAACTTCACGTACGGCTCGTACTTGTCAACAACTGTAAGTATGACAAGCAACTGGTCACCACCATCCGACACGCGCCCGACCATCTACGGCGTGTGCAACGAGCTAAGGGGCTCACCTGTGACGGATTACCAAGAAGAGCTCAATATTGGGACGCCCGTGACGGTGTTGGACTGTGGTGCGTGCACCGTGGACGCCGTGTGCTTCGCAGCGAGGACTAGCAGCATCAGCGGCTGCGAGTGTGAGTGCGCTGCTGGCGGCCACGGTGACACGTGTCTGCCAGCAGCGGTTCCGGACGGCCTTGGACCGCTTCCGCTCCCCGACGCGAAGGACACGGAGGTCCGCTGCGTTCACGGTGGCAGCATCAGCTCTTTGGACGATCCTGATCCCGGTGTGTGTGGTCTGTGCTTTGTCAACGTGACCTTCACCGCCGCGATCGTGCTGGACCTGTTGCATTTTGACGCGCCAGAACAAACACTCAACATCACGCTGCTGCAGTGCGTCCTCATGGACCTGTCGATCAAGGGGAGTGGTGCGCGCGTACACGTGAACGTGACATCCTCGATGCTGGATTCTGGTGCATTGGAGTTTGAGGGCGATTTCGGCGTGGGCTCCCAGATACTGGTGGCGGGCAGTACGCTTGTGACGATGTCGAACCACGCCATTCGATTCCCGAGGTTTACTTTTGGTGCGAACTCGACGCTGCTGCTACTCGACAACCGCATCGAGGGGAATCTGTACGCAATTCATTTCAGCATTGCTGCTGTTGTTGATGGCGGCGGAATCATTGTGAAGGGAAATACGCTGAGTACGATAGAGAATGACGGTGAGGAATCATCTGTTTGCGTTACTTCTGTTGATGTGAGGAACGGCGGCCACATTGACGTGGAAAACAACACGATGAGCTCGGTCAATGGCGTTATTCTTTTTGGGGATACCGCCGTGAGCTCCGCGGGGCTGCTGCGAGTGGCGGACTGCACCTTCGCTGGCGTGCCTGATTTTTTTGATCCTGCGCTTGTGTATTTGTCTGGCTCGGTGACCCTCGAGGGCGGTGCGCAGTGGCGTGTGGAGGGCAACAACGTAAGTGCCGTCTCAATAATAGGTATGTTGCGTCCCCAGCACAAAATTCAGCTGTCAGACAGCGGCACTACCGTGGTGCTTGCAAACAACCGTCAGGTGGAGGGAAGTGCAGTCTTTGCCAAACTTCTTCCACCGAACACGATTGTGGCGTCGCCCGCGCAATTTGTGGTTGGGTGCAACCTGCAGGGCGGTGAGGAGGTGTCGTACGACGGTGTGTTTCCGGAGGGCGTGGTGGTGCTTAGGTGTGGCACGTGCAGCGACGACGCGGCGTGCTACATGCCCGGGACGGAGTCGGTGGACCGCGGCTCGTGCTCGTGCAGCTGCAGGGACGGATGGCATGGCGCGTCGTGTCTTCCCTTCGAGGTGCCCGACACGGTTGTGCCGCCCTTGCCGGAGAGAGCCGTCGACGGCGACAAGAGCTGCGTGGTGAACCAGACGCTGACGAGACTTAAACTGAAAATGTGGAAGACGCACCACTGCTACGTGGGTGTGACATTCAGCGGTGTGGGTGCAGTGCTGACGTTTTCCTTCGACAGTATGCCGCTGCATCTCCCCATCAACATCACGTTCACTGGGTGCAAATTCCTTGACGAGGCTGTGCTGCAGTTTGTTGGAGATGTTGAGGCGGCCGAGTCAGCTGGCGTCCTGATCCGCGTGAGCCGGACTGTGATGCGGTCCTCCGCTGTTGCTTTTGCACTTGCCTTCCCGCAGCACTGCGACATTGCTGTCACGGAGGTTGATGCGGTGCAGTCTTCTTTTGTTTTTTGGCCGGACACCGTGAATAAAATGCTGAGTGTAGTGCTGCTGCACGACGTTGTATTGAATGCGTCCTCGCTGCTGGTCAGCAACGTAAATGCGCATGCAACGAAGCGTGATGCGTTTGGTTTGCGCTCCACAGGGACGCTGACGCTGGTGGGTGGCAGCTCGCTGTACGCGCGGTACTGCAGCTTCGAGGAATACACACACTTTTTTTACTTGGATATCCTCAGTGTCAGTGACCACTCCGTTTTTGCGCTGCTCAACAATACAATGGCCTCCGGAACGAGCCTATTGTATCAGCACTCCCGATTCAGCGTGTCGGAGCATAGCGTGTTGCGCGTGATGGGGAACAGCGGTTCCGTGTCCTACGCCATCTATTCACTAAACTCGTGGACCGTCCAGCGATCAAGCTGGCTGGATTGGCGCTACAACGACGTGGGTGTGGGTGCGATGTTCTACGACACTGAGTCCGCTTTTGTGAGCATTGACGGCGGCAGTGTGGTGACGCTGACGGGCTGCAAGATGGGCTCGACGGGGTTGTCGGTATCTCTTCTATCGCAGGCTGTCGCCGGCTACCGGTTCATTGCTGGGTGTCTTATTGTCGCGGGACGGGAGGTGACGACGGCGGCCGAACTGGAGCTCCACGGCATCAACAACGTGACGACGGTTGCTGCGTGCGGGGAGTGCACGAAGGAGGGCGACTGCTTTGCACCGCTGACGACGGCGGTCATTGACTGCAAGTGCCAGTGCGCTGCTGGAGGGCACGGCGATGTGTGCGTCCCGGCGCCTGTGCCTGCTGGCCCGCCGCCACCAACAACACCACCACCAGCAACACCCACGCCGCCCACACCGCCGGTTGGTGAGTGCATCAGCGACATGGTGTACCCCGAGGTTATGCAGGCTGTGGGCAGCGGGCTGTCGTGGCTGTGCTACCGCAACGTGACGTTCAGCGGGGGCGGCATGAGACTGACGGTGCTGCTTGGGGGGATGACGGGCGACGTGGCGAATGTCACGTTCGATGGATGCACGTGGAGGGACGGCGCCGTGCTATTGCTGTTGAGCAACGTGCACACCGCTGTGGGGGCGCTGAACATTGTTGTCACCGGCAACACGTTCCATGACGCGCTGCTCAGCCCGGAGGGCGTGTTTCCACCGCGCACGAACATCACGATCAGCGGGAACCGCTTCACTGTCACGAGGCTGATCCCTCGGTTGGGTTTGGTCCTTAGGAAGCCGTCGTGTGTTGCGATGAATGGACTGGTGATCAGCAACGACTCCGCGGTGGTGCTGAGCGGCAATGTGTTTCAGATCGTGACGGCGTCGTCAAGCGCCATTTATGTTGTCAGATCTGCGCTGAGGGTGTCGTGGCACTCCGTGTTTGCAGTGATGGGCAACACGTTTCATATGGCTGGCGGTGATGGTACGCTTATATATTTTGAAGGGAATAGCCAGTATTTATCGCTGAGTGTACTGAACAACTCTGCCGTGGTGATCCGAGGCAATCTTGTTTCGATGCCGGTGAGGTACTTCATTTTATTTTTTGGGGCCTCACGTGTGGAGTCCCAATCCGCGGTTGTGTTTCAGGGCAACGACATGCAGGGAAGCTCGGCTGTGTTTTATTCAAGGTACTCCTCCAACATCTACTACAACTCCTGGCTGCAGTTGAGCGGCAACCTCTGCCGTGAATCCCCATTGGATGCCTTTGCTATTTTTAGCCCCACGGTGAATGTCCGCGACTCCACGGTGTCTGTGTCCGGCAACCAATTCATGTCCAGCACGGTCACGCCGACGGTGCTGAGGATACCCATAAGGCCCCGCGATATCACAAACGGAGCGATTGTGGCCGCGTGCAACACTGTGAACGGCGGTGAGAGAGTGAAATACAGCATCCCGTCCGTGTACAATGCCACTATCCTGAGCTGCAGCGACCCATGCGCCCTCGCGGCACCGTGCTTCCCTGCGTACACGACGACGGTCTCGAGTGATGGCTGCGCCTGCACGTGCGCTGAGGGCGGCCATGGCGATGCGTGCCTGCCCGTTGCTGTTCCCGAGCCACCGAGCACCGACGGCGCTGACTTGTGCGTGCGGGACGTGCGTGTGGATGTGGAGGTGAACGTCAGTTTCGGGACGTCGGTGGCATGCTACGTTGGCGTGACCTTTGCGGCAGACGTCGTGGTGGACGTGGAGTCGATGTCAGGGAGCGTGCGCAAAGTGACGCTGGCGGACTGCACGTTTTTGAGCGGAGCGAGCCTGTACGTTGTCGGGTGGCGGTCCGACCCGCCTGCTGGACAGCGCGTCGATGTGTTGATCAGCGGGCTTGAGTCGCGCTCCGGCGGCGGGCGTGGTGGTGGCGAACCGATTCCCGCCGGGCTCGCGCGTCACTGTGGTGGACTCGGTGCTGATTGCGGGAAAACGCGTTGCGTACCGCGGAGAACACGGCCTTGGCGACGCGTCCGCGTGCCTCGTGCTGCACACGTGA
>NW_918964.1:0-6485 GCF_000209065.1 Trypanosoma cruzi
CACACCACGTGGATTGTTGGTCCACGGGAAGTGCAGCCAATATTCATCACAAGAACAATTCATTTGCCTTCGGCCGTCGTTCATACTCAGCGCACACCACTTCATGCAGGCCCGGACGCCATCGCAGCTGCCGCTGCATAACTGAAAATAAGACGCAAAGGATGGGAGGTGGTGTAGAAGACCGCGGTGCTGCTGTCGCTGTCGGCGGTGGTCACTGTTCCTTTTTCATTGCTAGTGAATGATTTTGTCGTTAATTCTTCCGGCTGTTTGACTGAGAGTGATGTGGAAAGACAACTGGTGTCCTGACACTCCGTCAATGCCTTCCCTGTCCCGTCGATTTCTGTGCTCGCTGGTGGTGTGGGTGGGCCGCTGGAGTCGGCGGGACGCTGAAAGGGCTTACAGCACCATCTGACTGAACTTGTTCTGCCGTGTTCTCGTCCCCAGTCCCACTGCACCAGCTGCTGGGGCCGGTGCAGCGGTCATGCCAGAAGCACCAGCAATGGGCTGCGGTGTCGGCCGCATCAATCAATGGGTGTGTCCGCAATCGATAGGAACATGCAGCGACGCTCGGGGATGGGGGAACAAAGACGCCAAGCGGAACAGTGCATGTCACCCCGAAAAATCCGCAATGCGTATTGGCGCGGGCTGCGTCGTGATGTCGCGCCGAGACGTCGCGTAGTAGCATGAGGCTGCGTTACTGCCGTGGCAAAGGAAATGAATGGCGGTGCGAGTGGCGTTCTCGTCGTGCGTCCCCTCCTGCCAATCCTCGCGGTAAACCCATTGCCTGAGTACATTTGATTCCGCCTGAGAGACCAATTCAAAAATGTTCTTCCGGTGGACGTATTGTACTCGTAACTGGCCACGGCCGCCCGCAATGCCTCCAGCGGATACACCTGCGATGCACGGTCAACACAATCCACATCCACTCGTCGTGCACCATCCAACACCATCTTTTCCTTGGGGCTATGAACAACACCGGGCACACACTCCTTTTCGGCCGTCCACGGCATGCGCCTGCGGTGAGGATCCGGAAAACGTTCCATTCCTTTTGTGCACAAAGTCATAAAGCTGACGCCGTTAAGCGCGTCCCGGCGAGGGCAACAACAGCCCGCCGCAGCACTCACGAATGCCCACCCGTTGATTCCCGTGCAAAAAATAGATAATAGACAATGAAGGGAAAAGCGCGCACAAATGTCCCAGCAAAAAAAGTCAGCATCAGTGGATTAACACTGAAGCCGTGGGTGCATGCTCCACAAATGTCCTATCTCTTTTATCCGCATTCATCGTGGCAGAGAAATGGCCCGCAACCGCACACGTGAGAATAAAAAAGCAAAGGCGAGCAGTGCGGCCGTTAAAACACACACACTCGCATCGTATGAAACGCTTCTTGGAGAGGAACTGAATGCAGACACAAGCGCACACAATCCCAATGGACACCCGCAATCGTGTGTGTTTGTGTATTTCCCACTCTTTGGCCCTCGATGCGTTCCTGTGCGTGTCTCGCCCGTGAGTCACAGTGCCGTAGGGTGCCAAGTCCCTGCAAACAAAAGACTCAGGACGCAGCATCGAGGCTTCCCCAATGACCACCTCACGGCCATACCTTTTGGATATCTCATGGGCCGAGCGCCTCTCGCTGCAGGCCACACCACCCAAAACAAGCAGCACAATGCGCTGAGGAGTTGTGAGGGCAATCGTCCCACCACCACCACCGCCACCCAGAACAGGATGATTCTCCCCTTTGCCACCACACCCTTGAAATGGCCCGGCGTTATTCCCTCATGCTCCACTGTTTTGGCCACCATTCGTGCCATTTGGCCCCATCGCATGATCGCGCTGCACCGATGCCAACGAAAGCCCAACCTGCAGCGTCCTATTCCTGCCCGTCCCAGTAAGCAGGCATGTTTCAAAAACGAATCCCCGTCCGTCGCAGCGTTGCTCGCAGAGGCACTCGTGCTCCGTTCGCTCTGCGCCGACGCCGTGCTGTGTCGCTGCACGCTCCCGGCCCTCCTCGTCACATGCTCAAGGCTCGCAAACAAATAGGCATTGGGCGTCAGTCCACCGTCTCTGATCAGCTGCTGCTTCTTGGCCTCCGTCAACTCTTCGGTGCTGCTCGCAGTCACAAGCAACAGGAGAAGACGCAGACGCACTGGCCGGGGCATTGCGGCATCCCTCGTCAGGTGCCGCACGCCATCCAGGTTTTTCCTGAGGGGTTGGTGCCCAACGGCGATGTCTTGTTCCACCTTCCGCACCTCCGCCAGTCGCTTCTCCCGGTACTGTGCCACAAGCCTCGCGCAAAAATCGATGTGCAGCGACGGTCTGGCTTGCCTCTCCCGAAGCTCCGGCAAAGCCCGCACCGCACTGCTCAACTCCGCAAGATTGTCCTTCGGCTCCACGCCCTGCGTCAATCCCGGGTGATACGCGTGGAATTTTCCAGCGCCACCGAAAGCTCCTCCACGCACTGCGCAAGAAAACAATGACGCTACGAGCGCCGGTACACATATTCTTCACCTATTACTGTCGCTTCGAGTCCACACCCAGACAATTCCTACAGGTCCGCTCATACAAGTTATTCTCCAGCGGCATCAAGTCATCAAGCAGACACTGACATGTGCGTTGGTGCATCAGCGGCATCACCGTGACACAGCCCCAATCAACGATGATCCGCACCGGGTTGCCGCAGCTGTCGGCGCCCCTAAGTGAAATCCTGTTCGTCGTGGCAGTGCCTGGCGAGCCCTCAAAAAAGGTCCTGGCAACCCATGGCAGATGCTGCCACTGTTTTGGTAGCGAATGACAGGCACACCGTTGTTCATGGCGTGAATAGCCGTCACAAGACGTGACGCCGCAGCATCCACAACGGACTCCCAATTCGGCGGCAACAGCGGCGACAGCAGCTGAAAGAACCCATTCTGAATGCTGAGGTGGAACACCAGCACCTCAGGGGCGGTAAAGTCTAACATAATGTCCTTCAAACGCATCGCCCTCGGCGCCATCCGAGACCGCGGGAGTTGCTGAAGAATGCGATGCGGGGTGCACTCCAGCGCAAAGATGTGTGCATCCCTGTACGGGACCTTTGCCATTCAATCCTCAACCACGCGGCTCACAGACGCATCCTCCACGGAAAAAAGTAGTGTGCAGGGCTATTCATAATCGGCTGCCGCGGTGTCATGAGGTCCTCGAGCAGCGTCACGCCGTGCTCCATGAGGTCATGGAGACGCAGTGAGCAGTTTATCACAGACGCAGCATGTACATCGCAGAAAAGAACTTTAAACAATACATGAACGGCGTCAAACATCCGATGGAATATATGATCCCGCACACAACCACGAACGCCATTGCTAGACTCACGCGGCTGCCCCGCTTCCGTCGGCCTTGCTCGCACCAACTCGCACCGCATACTATGTCAAGTAGAAGTCACACAGAAAATGTGCTTTGATATGCGTGTGTCTTGTGTGTGCACATTTCACTCACATCGTTGTGTGTGTGTGTGCGTCTCAGAAAATATGACAAACACACAAGCAATTCCATACTACCATCTGGTGCCCCCAAATCGGCAACCAACACAAGAAGAGCTGTGTGCATCAGAAATACAACCAATCTCAAATCAAAAGTCAAACGGAGCGGACACAGCACATGCATATGGAGAACGGCACCCAATGAAATGGATGTTTTTCTATTGGGCATCCAATGGTGAGTACAAGCCAAGCAGGAAGCGCAGTCGCCTCGCAGCGCAACGCCATCCAAACCTCAACTCGATGGAGTGTTGCCACGGCGGCAGCAGAGGCAAGCAGAGGAAGCAGCGGACAAGCAGAAGCAGCAGCAGTGTCATCACCGAGAGTCGGAGGCGGGGCCTGCTTGCCGTCCGTCTCGCTGCTTCGGTCCCTGCCACCGAGAGAAGATTCTTGCGCTCTGTCGGGGCATCCTGGCCGGAGCCACTTCTCCTCTGGCGATGGGTTCTTCTGAGGAGCAGCCGTGTCTACGTCCTTCGGTGGTGTGCCGCGGCCGGTCTCAATGCTCCCCGCAACGGGGACGGACGCCCGTGGCAATCCTTGTCCAGTAGATGCCGGTGAAACCGTCCTGCTCCACATGCTCTCTCCTCGCCGTCCCACGGAACCACTGGAAGTAGGCTACCGCTGGTGGCAGATATCGTGCACACCTGCGCGTGGTCACGGCAAATAGCGTTTCCCTCAGCGTAGGGTCGAGTGGCCCACGTAATCGTCGCCCCGTCCGTGCATGGAACCAACGGACGTTACCCTTTTCAGTCACTTCCAGATGCATTTGCATGCCGAGGCACCTCAATGCCGCATGCAAGGCAGCACTGAAATATGTCTCCTCCGGCTCCTTTGCATCCGTCGTGTTGTTGGGAAGCGTGTCCAGACACCACGAAGAGGGCTCATCCCCAGGCACCGCAGACAAATATTCTCCCCTCCCAAATAACAGCCTCAATATTTCTCACATCCAGTGCGGGATCAGTGATGGCGCAACTGTCCATCGGACGCTTTGCTGACCTTTCATGCATACTCCCCAAACAGCGACCACTGGAATAACGATCCGACGCGTAGCATTTGACGGGAACGCCCAATGCGCAGAGCATGTGGGAATATTCACTCATGTTCGGTGCGGAGCGCTTCCTCCGTGCAGTCGCCGGCACCCACAATCGGTGCCATCCACTCATCCCTCGCGTGGCGCTGCGACCAGTGCGACTCCAGCGTCCTCCCGTCCCCATCGTCATCCTGCAGTTCCATGTCATCAATGTCTTCGCAGTCGTGGTGCTCCCTCGCAGCCATCGCGGCATTCGTCGAGTCCACCACCACCAACAGCGCCCTGCGACGCACACAGGCAACATTCCTCACCATGCTGCGGCTGGCCATGTGCGGGCAGTTGAACCCGACAGCATGGGCCAACAGGTGCGCGGCGATGCGTCCGTGAAATGAAACTGACAGGCAAAGTACATGGTGCCAGCGATGGGACGGCCATCCTCCAGCGTGACGCAAAGCAGTGCCCACACGCCACCCGACGCCGCAGCCACGCACGGCAGCATGACAGAATTAGCAACACCAGCGGAACGATGCCCAGCAGGCACCGTGAACCAACCGCAAACACTGCCCGTGGCAAATGGGGGCACAATCAACGGACCCTCCAGTGGATGGACGAAGAGACGATCCGCATGCAGTTACACAGCAGCAGGGATAGTCTCCTCGGCAAGGTGGTTACCGTGCGCAGAGGTCAGAACACCATCCTCACAGTGGAGATTGTCATTCAATGAATTCATTGCGTGAGACCAAAAGAAGACGCAGTGCCCCCCTGCTGTCACACGGTCTGTCGTTGTTGACGTCTTGATGCGGACGGGCACCCATGGGTCCCTCCAGACGACGCTGCACACCTGCAACGCATCCGGCGCCCTGAGATGCATTCTCCCCACCGTAAACGAGAACCTCGCTGTGGGTGCGCACCAAATCGTCACGGAATAAGGAATACTTCAGGATGAAATCAACCGCCGACAAATCAAATCGCACAGATCATCAATAGCAGAACCAGAATCGATGCAGACCGTGGGGTTAACCTGGATCAACGGAAGCACGTCAAAAGTCAAAGACAATCTTAATGGCTTCACAAAAATACAAGAGGCTGGCACTTCCTCAACAAAAACAAAACATATATAAAAAAGAAAAATCCAGTGTCCGCATCCAAAGCATGCAGCCAATCAGAAAGTGCAATGGGTGCACTCAACCACAAAACAATGAAAAACAAAACAAAAAGCCGAAGCGTGGGACGACCAGCGCACACACACTCTCATTGCTCCCGTAAAGCAAAACACACACACAGGGAGAGAGAGAGAGAGAGAGAGGTCGCCCACTCAAGGCAATGGAAACAAAACAGAAACAGTTGCGGTGCTCCGCCCATGCAGCCAGGCAGGACGGCAGCGGTGCGTGTCGTGCAAAAGAGAGCACCAACGGGCCTGCATGGGTGTGCATGCATATATACAATGGGCACATTATGTGTGTGCTTCGTGGGATGAGGTGAGGGCGAGAGTCCATGCAAGGGGACACACACAGAGAGTGAGTGAAAGACGAGTGTGTGTGCGGGCGGTGCATGGCTCTCTCTCCCTCACTCTCACGCGGCCACCACCGCAGCAGCCGCCGCACACGCAAAAACAAGAAGAAGCAAAAGAGGGGAGGTGGTGTGGGAAGCCGCGGTGCTGCCGTCACTGTCGCCAGGTGCCGTCGTATAATTCTTTTGAGCAGCGGTGACTGTTGCTGGTGTTTGTGGTTCTGCCTCACTGAGTGTTGGAACACCGTTGGTATTGCCAGTTTCAAGACTGTCGTGTTGTTCTTCAGAGATTTGAGCATCATCCTTATCTTCCCTATTCTGGACATGATCACCGCTGCCACTTGTAGAGGTAGATGATGTTGTTGTTGTTTCTGCTGGACTGCCGGTTGCTGCATTCTTCATCAAATCCTCTGTGTCTGTGTCATGACTGTGCCGCC
>NW_918969.1:0-6510 GCF_000209065.1 Trypanosoma cruzi
TCCCTGACGGCATGGATGCAACGGAGCCTGACAACACCTTTTGGATGGAATGGAGGGATGTCTTGACAACCTTTGTTGGCGGTGGTGTGTGTCACGTCAAGCGCAACTGGTACGACTACCGCATTCGTGGCGATTTTAACGATGGCTATCCGACTGTGTGTCTTGGAATAAACGTTTCAGATCCCGTGGATGCGTACATTGTTCTCTCTCAGGAGGATGAACGTGATGGCGATGATCTTGAATACGCAGCGATGCTCATCAGTGTCTCCCGT
The DNA here is from genome assembly GCF_000209065.1 of Trypanosoma cruzi. Classification (NCBI taxonomy): domain Eukaryota; phylum Euglenozoa; class Kinetoplastea; order Trypanosomatida; family Trypanosomatidae; genus Trypanosoma; species Trypanosoma cruzi. The sequence continues at coordinate 273 of NW_918969.1, forward strand.
CATGGTGGCAAGCATGAAAAGATGGATCGCACAAGCAGCTTGGATGTGGAGATGCCCGGATGCGAGCTTAAATTCAACTTTGCCCGCGACGTTGCGATGCGCTACACGTTTGAGCCGGAGGGGAACCCGTACTTTGTCATCCCCCGTGTCCACGACAACTCCATCTCCAAGCCCTATGTTCTCGGCTTGCTGATGGACACGTACGCTGGAAATGGCATCCGGGTGGAGTTCAAGGGCATCGACAGGGAGTGCAGGGTGTTCCAGAACATGCCTACCTTCTCGGTGAAGGGCATGACGCGGGATGTGAGCACGGAGTATCAGATCCGCAACCCGCGGCAGCCGTCGGAATGTGTGGGGGCGGAGCTGAAGGATGAACGGCTGAAGGAGTTTGGTGTCTACGAAAATTAGAGGAGATGGCAAGGGAGAGCGTCACGCTGGACGCTTAAGAGGGAAACAACCCTTTTTCCGCCAAAAAATAATAAAAAATGACAACAACGCCCACGTCACGAAGGATTTCCGTGGATGGGTGGCAACGGTGGGCAGTGCGTGCTGCCGATGCCATCGTGTGAGGACGAGGCGGGCGGACGCCGGAAGGGAGGGAAAAGATAATGTGATGTGGCTGCACGGTGTTGTTGTCATTATTTTCGTCAGAGACAATTATTTCCGCTGCGTGACGGGAAATTTTTGTCCAAATACATATATATATATGTATATATATTTTTCCCGCTGCGAGGAATCGTTTTAGGCATTTATATTGAGACTGTTATTTGTTTACTTATTTTTATTTTTATTTTTATTTGTTTTTTATTTGTATTGTTATTTTGTTTTGTTTTGCGGGATTATTTGCCGCACGCACAGACATGCAGAGAGAATGAGAAGGTGAAGATCCTGCGGGTAAATGGTATCGACATGTGTGTGTGCGTGTGTGCATTTGGTAAGTACGCTTGGGACGGCAGCATGTGTATAACTCCGTGGATGTTTTTTTTCTTTTTTTTCTTTCTTTTTTGTCAATGAAGGATAAAATATTTACATGGCGGAGTAAAACTTTTTTTTTTTTCCCCATTCACATCGATAATGAACTACTCATTTGCGTACATATTTCCTTTCTTGTTTATGTGCATTTATAAATTATTATTTTTATTTTTTTATTTTTTGTTTTTTTACGTCTCATCCATGAATGGCGTTGTGGCGCATTTGTTTTCTCGCTGCAACGAGGCGTATGATCGGTGCGGCCTCCCCCCCCTCTGCATTACTGCGATGTAAAATGAAACGGACGTATGCTGCACGGGGATAACTGGCGAATGGTGGATTTTAATTCAGGTGGCAGATGCGCCGTCATGCCTTGTGTGCCTCACCGCCCTGGCATTTGGTGCCCGCAAGGTGACGGCAGAGCGAGCAGCGTCAAGGCGGCATTGCGACTGCTGACCAAAACCATTCGAGTGCATCGCCACACCGCCCGTGAAGGGGGACATTGAAAGGATGAGAAGAAGAGGAAGAAAATGATAATAATATATGAGCGTTAACGTTGACATTTTATGTGAATGAAGGGAAGGGGAGAAGAAAACTTAAAAAAAAAAAAGAAAGGAAAAGAGGAGCGGGAGGAAAGAAGGGCGGTACATTACAGGGTGCATACATCCGTATGTTTATTTTATTTTGTTTTATTTTTACTGTTTGCCTTTTCTCTCTCTCTCTCTCTGTGTGTGTTAATATTTTGTCTTTGCATAAGGCATGGGCGACGACAGTAGCGAGAGGGGACGAATGCCTTCTTGGCTGTTTGTATGTGCATGTGCACGGCTACTCTTTCATGTCCGCCACACGTGGCAGCATGACGCTCAGCAGTGACACTGTTGTTTGCCTTCACATTTAATTTCTTTTCTTTTTTCTTTTTGAAAGGCTCACGTGTGACGCCACCACAAACATCACAAGGACCGCGTCTATTCTTTAAATATTCTTTTTTTTTTTTTTTTTGAAGGGGTTTCTGCCTCAGTCAGCGCTCGTGTGTTGTGTTTTTGCATGTCCAACGGTGCGGTGCCACTTTTATCGACAGTGCCTCCTAGTTACCGTGACAGACTTGTAGCATTTTTCCATGAGCACGATGAGACCAAACTGGGTTACGTGGATGACATGCTGGAAAAGTATGCCGGGAAGGAGGAGAAGCTTATAGCGGCACTCCTGAAGAAGTACAAATCACGGCTGCCGCAGCCTGAATGTGCCGTTGCTCCTGCTGTTGACCTTCCAGCAGGGGACTTGCAGGACGAGTGTCATCCTTCTTCTGATGGCAAAAGTGCGTATCGTGATGCCGCTGTGGCGATACTGCAGAAGTATGACCCATCGAGGCTGGTGCACGTGGACTACCTTCTTTGTAAGTACGAGGGAAAAGAAGAATTGCTTGTGAGGCAATTGAAGAAGAAATACGCTAAGGGGGGCATCCAGCCGGCTCATGATGACCGTTCACCGTTAGCGTCCACAACACCCGTCGAGCGTGTCGATTACCACCAGCGTTTGACGTCCTTTTTTCTTCGTTACGACCCTGAAAAGGTGCCACATGTCGAAATGATTCTTCGCAAGTATTCTGGGAAGGAAGCGAAGCTGATTAAGGCACTTGTGCGTCGCTTTGGCCCTGAGCCTTCAGTCATTGAAGGGTGTTCCGCTGATCAGGAAGGGGAAAAGCCATGTTTGGCGTCTACGGAAGATACAGCCGTGGCACCGGGTGACTCCGTGAAGGATACACGCAATAATTTGAGTGGCAGTGAAGGTCTGGCGGTTGCCCGTGCGGAAGGCAGTCAGCGTACGGTGGATGTCTCGAGTTTTATCCGATTATTTAGTGTGGAGTGGTGTCTTACGGAAGAGCAGCAGGCAGAGAATTCACGGCGTCTTGACGCATTCTTTCACTCACACCCGGCGCGTCCATCGTCTCAACCTGCGCCGCTTTTACCCTCCGTTCAAACCTGCGGGGAAACTGTTGATCCGGACATATGGTCGCTGCCGGAGGTCTCTCAGGAAGAGCTGCAGCGATGGCGAGAAGAAAAGCTTTCGCTGTCTGATCGTCTCGTATGGCGGAGGCGGAAACCAATAAAGCAAGTGAATATGCAACGAATGTAGTACAATTATTTTTTAATTATTTTTTTATGCCTCTGTACTTCTTCTTCTTCTTCTTCTTGTTGTTGTTGTTGTTTTTCTTCTTCTTTCTTGACGTGAACTGTCTTATCGACACTGAATATTGTGAATATGACTGCTACGTACTGTTGCCTGCCCATCTACCCCTACATGCGTACGTGCACGTTGATGCCTATATGTATTGTCGTGTTTGTCTTCAAGCGATAATGTTTACATGGCGTCATGACTGTTGTTGTTATTATTATATATATATATATGTTCTCTCACTCCTATTCTTATTTATATTTCAATTATTTTACGAAGGAATACTTCATTTATCTGTAAGAGTGCTGGTTGTGGTCTTTTTTTTTTTGCCGAGACAACATGGGGTCGGTCTTTTCGAAGAAGTCAGAGGAGCCACCCAAAGCGCAGACTGGGAAAGCGAAACGCGCTTCTCTTCCCTCTCCTGCTGCTCCTGCTGCTACAGCCAAAGTCCCTGCGGATGATGCGCATGCGACGGGTTTTTCTGCAGCCTTTGAGGAACGTATTCGCCGATTTTACGCGCATTACAGCCCGGATAAAGTTGATACGGTGCCGGTAATTCTTCGCCACTGGACGGGAACCGAGGAGGAACTGATACAGACGCTGGTGAGGCGCTACGGGCCGGAGCTTAATGACGCCGCAAAAACGCCTGCCCCTCCGCTCACGGAGAACGCCACTGATGATGCAAAGGTGTGGGAGTCCCGTTTTGCGCGCCAACTTTTGGCGTATCGTCCCGAAAGATTGTCTCGACTTCGCAGGGTTTTGGAGCGTGCGAAGGGCAAAGAGGAGGCGACGTTGATGTCTTTCATCAAGCAGATGGGGCCGGAGCCGCAGGGACCGTTGCCCGATCCCCTGCATGACACAACACGCATCTCCACCAATGAAGCGTCACGTAAAACGGTACAGGAAGAAGTTGACCCACAGCCTGCGGTGGTCACAAAGGCGGAACAGCCCGCTGAGGTGATGGAAACACCATCAACGATAAAAGACATGACGGCTGAGAAAGTTGACTCCGTGGAAGAAAAGAATGTGGTGCCGGTTCACAGCCTCAAACGACGCATGAGCAGCTTTCTTGGTGTGCGGGTGCCTGAGAAGCTGCCTGCGCTGGAAGAGTACCTTCGTCGATATGCCGAGGAGGGGGAAAAGCTGTTTGATTCATTGCGGGAGAATTACGGCGCCGATCCAACGGAGGAGGAAACGAAGGAATATTTTGTGAGGCGTCTTGAGGGACTGTACACGTGTTACAAACCAGAGAGTGTTGCTTCTGCTGCGAGTGAAGTAGCGGCGCACTATGGCACAGAGGAGGAGTACTTGGAGACGCGTTCTAAGGAACTTAATGCGGATCCCAAGATGATGTTCACGATGACGATCGGACCAACAGAAGAGACACGTGCACAACTTTTTGAGTATGGCGACAAGGGGACGCAGGAACCAGCGCAGTGTGACAAAAACAACGATGAGGAGCCGAAAACAAATGTTCATCGAGTGGAGGCTGAGGCGCTGCCGGACGTTGAAAATTGCCTGCCCGAGAAGCAGAGCAACGACTTCCAAGATGTCCCGCTCTGCGATGAGCCCATTCTTTCCACCACGGATCCACTTGTTGCCGACGATGAACCGCCCACCGAGAACACGCCGAAATTACTTCAGAAAACAAAATCCGACACGGAGGAGGATTTCAAGCAGATGACTGAAACGCTCTCTCATACCGTGGAGGAACAGCAACGGCAGTTGACAGCACTTCAGGCGGAAATTGATCGTCTTGGCAGTTTTATGGAGGATTTTCAAATTTTTTCACCGAAAAAATTCTCCTTTTCTCCAGCGCCTGTGAAGAAGCAACAGCTGGACTGCACCTCCATGCCTTCTCCTTCCTCCTCACCACAAATATCGTACAAATTGCGACGCACGACTGAAGCCAGCGTCGCGAATACTAAAAGTTCCTCTTTTGATTGCCATGCGTGCCGTCATGGATCGGTGGAGGATTTACTCCCACCGCCGCCACCGCCGCGTTGCCGCCCACCGCGTAATGCCTCTTCAGCCACTCGGCAGTTGGCAGTGAAGGTGCCGTCGTTGTTTGTGTTGCGAACGCCGTCACCTTCACGAGAGGTGCGGACGCTTGCAGAAATGCGCCTGGAGTATGAGAGAGAACGAGAGAACATTTGTTCTGCCGAGAAGCGATTGCTTGCCTGTGGCGTCGTTCTGTAGTAGCCCTACATGTTATAGAAAAAGGATAAATAAATTCAAGAATGAAGGATATCGTAATGTTAGGACACGTCTAGCAATAGGACACACCCTATGCATACAACACAAGGGATGAATGGAGAGTTTTCTGCAGAAGGTGTTGTTATTACCGAGCCCCTTTCTTTATTTTTTTATATTTATTTTATTTTATTTTATTTTTTACCTCACTCACTGTTTAAATACTGTTTTAATTTTAATTTTATAGCCGCGTTTTTTGTTTTTTTTTACTTTTTTGTAAGTGAATAATTATTTCCTGTTTTTTTTTTTTTCCCCCTTCTTTTTATTTTGTTTGTGTGTACATATTTCTCTTTTTATTTCTGTGCTTGATGTACTTTTAATTGATGATGGCAACACCCCCTTTTTTTTTTTCTTTTTTTTTTTTTTTGATGCTCTTTGATATCATGCGTGGGCTTTTCTCAATAAGCACAGAAATGCGTTGCAGCAAACGTGTCATGCGTAACAGAACGCCGCATTACAGGCAGGAATGCGGCCAATGGATGTGGAGGCACGGCTGAAAAAGGCTGCACCGGCCAGGCGTTTTGAGACACGTGACGTCCATTTATGCATTCGACGTTATAGAAAAAAAAAAAAACAACGGCACTGTTGACCTGCAAGCAGGAGACGAGTGGTGAAATGCGGCATCACCGGTTTCAATGACGTAATTTTTCTTCAAATGACGTCTACATGGCACCTCCTGCTTGTTGCCAGGGGGCATGATGACACAGGAGTCCCAGCAGCGTAATTGACTACAAGCCTTGAAGACAAACAGGACGTGTTGGCACATAAAAACATGTCAAACCATTTTCTTCCATACTCAGAGGTGGGTGGGAAATGAAGAATAAATGTCTTCACTGTTGTCCCA